>NW_019394315.1:0-257191 GCF_000612105.2 Orussus abietinus
TATCCCTTCCACAACGCGGCAACATTTTTCTGAGGCACCGCGAGTCCTTGCGCGGCTCAAAAAGGACACTCTGCTTTTTACAACGAACGAAGGAAGTCCTCGATTCTCAACTAGAACAACCTAACGCGAAGCTGCATCCCTCCGTACGCTTTATCCCAGTAGAAGTCTGGTTTAAAAACACTTAATCAGGACTACTAGGAGCTGTTCGCCTTCTGGCGTGCAGTGCAAAGAACACTTATCATATTCAAATTTCGGGTGGGCCGTCAGTCGTCTGTTTCAGCCAAATGCCCTGGCTTTTCTCGACACAAAATCTGAAGAGCGCGAAAGTGGCTCGTGGTACGCAACCGGCTATGATTGAAACTGAAGAAATTGCAGGTGGTCCGGTCAAGGATATTTCGTTTACGAGATAATGGCAAAAAGTTATTTCTTAGGATCGGACAGGGGGGCGGGGGCACTCGCAAATAGCACGAATAAAAATATACGTATCAATTAATTCTAAATAAATATTTCTCAATGTACCGACAATAGGAACTTCCATAACATGTGTCAAAACTAACAAGATCGGCAAAGTACACCTGGGATACTTTCCCTGAAAGTGGAATTAAATGCGTTGCGAGATCCCTTGATAATGGCAGGCCCTGGAAGTGCGTGTGCGTTATAAATACAGAGAGGGGTGATATGTTACGCAACGTGTAGGTAAATGACTTCTTTCCGGAATGTCCATCATCGGGACGTAATGCGAGAGCTGATTTTAAGTCTTGGACAGGTGTCTACCTTCCAGCTCGTGCATATTTCTTTCTCATTTCCATTTCTCGCGCGTCCTATAAATATTTGAATTTAAATACACGTATTAAAATGGAACAACTCGTTTGTCTGTAAATCAGCCTCCTAATGCCGGACTATCGGGGAGGTCTCTACATTTTCGCGAATTAGATTGTTGAATGAACGGAGCCATCAATCAATTTCAAAAGTTGGGGGCAAAATTTCAAAGCTTACCGACCGTGTGTCGCTCTTTTTTTTTCGCGCTGCGCGTTACCCTTTTAAGGAAATAAAAAATGAATAGTAAAGTTGGGACTCAACGAAATGCCATGCCGACCCCTGATGCCATTACCCTATAAAACTTTTTCACTCTCCGAGGTGTGCAGTGTAACTATTCCTGCATACACCGCAATGTGGTGACGTCCGCACGATTGTCATAGCTGCACGAGGGGGTGAAAACCCAATGCAATAACTGGGTACGAGTTTATTGAAGGAGGCAATTAAATATCGCGACGCGTCGCTGTCCCATTGAACCGTGCCTGCACTACTTCAATGCGTAAACTTTATTTCGACGCATTGAGTACTGCATCCGCAATTGTCCGACACATAGGTACCCACTAGCGTTCGTAGTGCCTCAAATCACCTGAAAAAATCCGCCTATCGGAGATGCACTAAACATTTTAAGTCAATCAATTAAAAGTATCTAATTCATCCAATGTCACGTTTCATAAACATCTTTTTCTACGTAATCAGTTACTACCAAATTTTCATATTAACTTCGTTATTAACATCTTAACTTCGTTAAATCATTTATACATTTATTTCGGGGCTGTTAATTCATTTGTCTGGTTATCGTTCAGCCATTCGTTAACTACGGACACGCCGAGTAACCATAGCTAAACCTTATCAGCGCTGATTTGACCATTATCGTACAATACGGTTAAAAGCCATTGTCCAACGAGTCATTTCCTATTCGATCCTCCATTGCAGTCTGGACCTTCCCTAATTAGGCCTGGTCACGTCTTTCCCTGAAGTATTTTCCATTTTCTGCCCTCCGAGGCTCCTTTTCCCTAAATGGCCCCCTAACCTTGCTTCCTTGTCGCCCCGTCTTCGAATTGTTATCAGCGACCAGTCGACATGAGACTTTCCCGAGTATCAGGCTTTCTTTAATTAGACTATCGTCTAGAAAAATGAAATTGAAAACGGTACATCTTCTAAGACTTATTTTTCACTTAAACTCCGAGTATTTTCCGCGCGTAATCACCCAACGAGCCATTTAACGCAATAATTTCTGTTAACAATCAAAATTTAATGGCGAATAAAACGGTAAATTTCGAAGGAGGTTCCAAAGAATAAGTGACGCGTTATAATCTTTTCGTGCTGTGCATATGTGGGACAGTAATACGTCACCATACGTGCAAAAGAGAATTGAAAATAATAGCCTAAATTTAAGACCCATAAAAAATACTTATTCAGAATTATAAACTAAATGTAGTGCATTATTCCCTGTTTATTTTCCGTCCATTTTATAAGTAGACTCTACCGTTAAGTTTAAATTAAAATGGATGACGCTTGAACATTAGCGCACTAGAAAGTAATACGGTAACAAATTTGATAATCCCACTCTGTCCCACTTTGCATCGTTTCAAGGCGGCCTCGTTATTCCGAGGAAGCCTCGTTGTTTCGAAGCTGTTCATCAAACTCGTTCAACTCGACTCAATTTTCAAGCCGCATGTTGGGTTGAATAATCCCGGTTTCGAGGAACTCGTACAGGCCTACACGTAGCCCCTCGTGGCTACAATTACCACGAAGTTATCGCGCCATTATCGTGCAGTTACCTTCAAAGTAAAATGTTTTATTCCAGCGAAAGGAAAAGCAACGATGAGGGAGAATGAAAAAATAAACATAACACAGTTAACAATAGTAAGTTAACATTTTTTTATACATACATATGTGGGATCAAATTTCAAGTGTCAGGATTAACATGAACGGTTGATTTGTTAATAAAAAATTAATATAAAGAAATTGAATACATTGAAGAGTACGTCTTAAAGATCTCAGAAAAAGGGACTTGATTTTCCCTCCGACTTCGCTCGAGCTCTCCTCAGTCAGAACTAACGCCCATTCGATCATTCTCATCCAGACTCACTCTAATTTCTTTCTCACTCAATTCATATTCCTTACTCTCTCATTCCCACACTCATCAATACATTTCTTTGCACGCCAAAATTCTCACTCACTGAGTCATACGGCCGCTCGCACTTCACGAACTCTCAACCACGCATAAACGGTAACACCTATCGAGCTGTCATTTAATCTAAATACTTCTCATTTCACCCCACAATCATACAAACATTACATTTCACTCTAACTTCTATTTAGTCTCATTCTTAATCTTTATTGCCTTATTGGCGACACAACTATTCGTATAACTAAACGCTTTCATTTTTTTTATTCTATTAACTTTATTGGACCGCACAGGGCACTGACACTACACATATATATTTTTTGTTTCCTTTTGCGACGTATCGATAATGTAAATGTCTTTTATTCCCACGAAAGAAAGAACAATATTGAGAACAAACGAAAAAAATAAATATGACACAATTGATGATAGCTAGTTACCCTTTTTGTAATATTTTTCCCTGTTTGGCATACCGTCATCATGCAGTTGTCTTTAAAATAACGCGTTTTATTCCAGGGAAAGGAAAATCACCGTCGAACAGTAATGAAAAAATAAACGTAACGCAATTAACAGCGGCTTGTTCTTTTTTTTTTTAGTTATCCTTCCTTTTTTGACTTGCGCCTATCGTGCGGTTATCCTTAAGCTACGGTTGCAAAAGACCTTTTATTCTCACTAAAGGAAAACCACCGTTGAAAAAAATGACATAATATATTTAACAACAGCTAATTAACCCTTTCTGTTATCGTTCTTTTTTTGATGTGTTATTATCGTGCGGTTACCCCCGAGGTACCGTGTTTTATTATCATGACAGACAAAGCAACATTGAAAAAAACCGAAGAAATAAACGTAATACAATTAATAACGTTTATTCTAACCCTTACGTGGCCTCGGCCTTAAGAGGCCATTGTATTTTATAACTAAAAGAATCCAACATTTTTTGTTTCATTTTTCGAAAGTATGTATGTATATTCAATGTGCATGACGCAGGACTCGCAGATTAACTTGAATGGAGATATCACCTGTGCCACAGATATACCTATTTTTAAGGCTCCATACTATAAAAAACATTCACAAAAATTAAAATAATAATTATTAAGCTATTTTTTGAATATTTGAAGGTAACATAATTAACGCCAAACAATATCATTATTATATGGTGTATGTACCGAGTGAAAAATCTTGAAAAATTGTTTGCTTTTCGTTCGCCAAAGTAGAATGACCCTTTAAGGGCGCTCACCACTCCAGCGATTTTGCGAAGTTTCGGACAGTTTGGTCTAATACCCTTAAAAAAAAGTGTTGTATTAAAATCGACTGATTTGAAGGGTGTTTCACTTCACCTTAACGCTCCATTATACGTTTGGCATCCGTCGCTCCTCGTCATACGTGGTCGCTAAACACCGCCCATGGCGCGTCGCTTCTTACTTATCCGAGCGAGAACGTACCTCGTGGTTACCTCCCACCGAATTCGATGCTACTGCCATCTAGCGGTAGAAGTCATCGCTCTCACTTTGACGATGAACGCTGTTAACGCTCCATTATACGTTTGGCATCCGTTGCTCCTCGTCATACGTGGTCGACGTTCGATCCACGATGTTTGACGTCGGCCGTCTGATGTTCGGCTCCCCGATCGGATAGACATTACGGGCGCTCCCGATATTACGGGTAAGGGCAGAAACTCGGAAAAAGTAAGGCGGAAAAGAAAGGAGCAAAGAAGGGACATTTCAGCTCGGAGGAACGATAGGACGGCGGGTGGCAGGTCGAGAAGGAGCGGCCCAGGTTCGGGACGTAAAAGGTCGCTGATATTGTAAGTGGCTGCGAATCCTTTATAACTGAGAAGCCGAGGATGGGTAGAGGCGAGCTTGGAATTTTTGATGTAGTAGCGAGCAGATATGAATATCGGAAAGTTCCCAAAGGAATTCCAGGAAGATCGCAGCCGGCGAGGCGGGCGCCGGGGCCAAGGCCCGATCCACCCTCCACCCTCGCCCCTTCCACCCCCTTTCTACCTCCCCCAGGATGCGGAGAAGCAACTTTCCGAAATCGCCGAGGAAACGGTAAACTTACCCCGCGTCGCGCAAACGGCAAACCTCTGGTGAAGAACTAGCTTCTTCTGGCGGCCTCCGTTAACTGCCGGCGATTTCAAATTACGGCCTGGGGAACAAAAATTGTAAGTAAAATACTGGACGAGGAGAAATTATACAAGTTAATTGTGTTCATTGAAATACATCAACAGGGAAGCCCGGCCTTTGATCGACAGACCGTTAACCGGGAATATGTACGCCCTAAGAAAATCCCCACACCCGTATAGTTTCATCTTTTATAATAAAAACTAAGGATATTTATATACGAACTTTAAAAAGTGACATTGTATAGCTGTCGGGAATTTTCTCAGGACCTACGTGTTCGCGTAGTAAAATTTCAAACGTTTCGGTGCATCAGTTCGGAGAAATGTTTAATAAGCGAGGCTCTTCGGATGCAACTTTCATATCATCTTAACACGTTCACCGGTATGTGCACTTTGATGAACTTTTCGTTTTCAACATTATAGATTACTAAATTTCATTATAATACCAAATTGCAATAAAATATGATGCGTAATATACTTTTTTGCCTGCCCCCCACCGGTGCGCATCTTAAGGCGTTCATAAATTTATCACGCAACGGTAGCTGCAAGCAGGAAAAAAAATTAGCCATTAAATTACCGAACATAGAATACTATATTAAACTATCTGCAACTCGATTGGCCAGATCTTATTGTTATTCTGCTATTCACAAGATGTTGCGCTGCATGAGAAAATCATTTCCCTTTGACAACTCTGATATGTTGACAACAACGAAGAATCACGATATTAAAATCATAAATAATCTCTCTCTTTTTACTTAATTTACATGTCAAATTCAGGGTGATATGTCTGCCGCGGAACTGTACAAAGAAAAATAGTCGTACGCGCAAGTCGTACATACGTTTACATATTTTCTCCATCCTGGATAATTAAAATTTGTTTAGTCATTAGTATCGTCGTATTCCTATGAAATCGGTAATAGAGTTGAGATATAAAGCGGCCACTTTGAGAGTTGTTGTATGGAACTGCCAAGGAAGGTATCCCAGGTTGATCTCTTCGATTTGATTTCTTTCATAATATGTTATAGTAGACTAAAAGCTAAGCGACACGTATTTTTTTTATCTGTCATTAAACACTTTAAGGGGGTGAAACCAGCATCCAAAGTAAGGCATATCAAGGGGCAATTTGGCAGTTTCACCCACAAGAACATAATATTTTTTAACCAATCCACCTGGAAAAGCTTTCTCATAATGAGAAATGAAAAATGTAATTTTCCCAATTAAAAAAAAATTAAGGGGGCGAGCCACCCCTCACAGGCCTTATTTTCGATTGTGGTTTCACCCTCTTAAAGTGTTTAATGGAAGAAAAATACGTGACACTTAATTTTTAGTCTACTATAACATATTATAAAAGACATAAAATCGGAGAGATCGACCTGGGATACCTTCCTTGGGAGATTAGAAAACGAAGCTCGGTGTAGCAGTTGGAATATGAATATCGGCGGGTTTTCAAAGGAATTCCCGCAGGATCGCAACGACTCCAGGCATCCTCCAAGTGACTCCGAATATCCAGGAACGCTGAAATCGGAGACGGAACCGAGTGGGAAGAGAGAACTGAGAAATCGCCAAGGAAACGATAAACTTCTCCCGGCGTCGGACAAACAACGAACCACGAATGTCCCGACGTTGATTCGATAGTCGATACGGATAAACCTTAAAGTTCGCAGCTTGCAAAAACAGAATCACTATTGAGAACACGCATTGACAATAAAATTGCTCTAATTGACAAAAAATTCCGAAACTATACGATTTTAAGAAACGAATCTAGCAAAACAACAAACCACGAATGTCCCGACGTTGATTCGATTAGTCGATACGGTAAACCTTAAAGTTCGCAGCTCGCAGAAATAGAATCACTATTGAGAACACGCATTGATAATAAAATTGCTCTAATTAACAAAAAATTCCGAAAATATATGATTTTGAGAAACGAATCTAGCAAAACACGACGTACCACATATATTGAGATTAACTAAAAAACGAAAAATGAGCATTCTACCATTTGTTTAATTTTTGTAAAATTTTGTAACAATAACTATCTATACGCCCAACTACTGTCGCGAAATGTACGCGTATTGTTAACATCGTAAATTAATACAAAATCCTTCATTCTACCACAGGCATTATTCGAACCACGTAAGTAAAACGACGCAATATTCATCTATATAAATACTGTAATAACAATAATTTATACTTATACTAAGTATAACGTTTTAATCTACCGCAACAAATCAAATAAATGCTTCTCAACTCCCCTGATTTAAAAATATATTTTATAAGGAATAATTTCACCACATGGAAGATATTCAATCTCAGCGTGCTGATATAATGGGTGTAACATTTTTATTAAATTCCTTGGCGGTATTTTTCCCACAAGGTTCGGAGAAAATGGAGCCTGATTAGTGTATCGGCCACGGAATGCGCGTCTAATGTAATTTAAAGGAAAACGAGGGATGGCCGCGAGGATGGGGAAGATGTGTAACATTATGCATTAAACTGCATTATTCAGTCCGTGAGCCCATATGCTGTGGGTTTTATGTGTACCAGGACACGTTGAGCGGTTAGGAAGGAAAGAGACGAAGAGGGCGATGCGAAAACCCTGAGAGGGATGGAGAAAGAGAAAAGTGTGAACGCTTCGCGCTTTATCGCGAATCTTCCTGTATGTGTAAACTCATAAAACGCGTGCCTATGTAATGTAACCCGAAGGATCGTCCTTATTCCACCCCCTGCCGATTTTCGGAACACGCGATTATCGCCATTGTATTCGAAAGTCATTCCCCTGATCTATGAAAACGGGAACCTCCAACCTATCGCGCATGAAATTTATCAGTTTCAGAAACTTCGACTTGAACACCAAAATTCCGTGGTATGAAATTCAGATACATTTTTCCAGAGTTCTTATATAGGGGCGCATAAAAAGATATTTGAAATATATCGCCAGTAAAAGTGTGTACCGTAATTTAAAGTCAATTGAAGACTCGGATATTGACTCTTCAAATTCTTAGTCATAAGTGGAGGTTTGAGTTCACTATCATCTGACAAGGAAAGTATACAAGGTCGATCTCTCCGATTTGATTTCTTTTGTAATATGTTATAGTAGACTAAAAACTAAGCGACACGTATTTTTTTTATCTTCCATTAAGCACTTTAAGGGGGGTGAAACCACCATCAAAAGTAAGGCCTGTGAGGGGTGGCTCACCCCTTAATTTGTTTTTTTTAATTGAGAAAATTAAATTTTTTATTTCTCGTTATGAGAAAGCTTTTCCAGGTGGATTGGTTATAAAATATTATATTCTTGTGGGTGAGACTGCCAAATCGCCTCTTGATAAGCCTTACTTTGGATGGTGGTTTCACCCCCTTAAAATGTTTAATGGCAGATAAAAAAAAATACGTGTCGCTTAGTTTTTAGTCTACTATAATATATTATAAAAGAAATCAAATCGGAGAGATCGACCTGGGATACCTTCCTTGTGAGAAGAAAGGAACGCATTGAACGAAATGATATTCTCAAAACCATTACGATTAAAATAGTATTTGACAAATTGAGGGTGAGCAAACAAAAGAATTCGTCAATGATCGAGCAATATAAAGACTGAGGCAGGCAGAAATATTAAAATACGGGGATTCTCTACATTTTTGTTTGGCTTGCCAGATTCGCGCGATCGGGTCATCCTTCATAAAATGATTTTCGCACCGCGTATGCGAATATTCGATTATTTTATGGCCGATGAGAGTACGGCTGGATAAACTCGTTCGAACTCGGTCCCTGTTTACCCGTACTGCGCCTTTCAGCCAGTGATTGGATTACCTAATGTAATGATAACATTAGCAAAATAATGCAACAACGCTATCACCGCCGTCCGGCCACGAATATCGTAAACACTACATTCTGCCAGACAATAGACTCGACAAATATGTGGCGCGGCGGAAATCGGATGATTTGGATGTTTGCATAAACTATAACGAATCAAGACCGGTCAGGAAAGCGCGACTCCGCGATAATTAATTATCTCCTAAGTCCTCCGTATTTTATTCTTTTAAATACTTCCTCATTAGTCAACGATTCCTTAAAGAGTTAAAAATCTGATAACAGATTTCTCCGCATATTATTAACGCGGAGAAAATTATAATATATATAGGTACTATTCCTTGCCTCTAGTTTGATGATGTTTTCAAGTAAAATTAACATGTATTATTCATATTCGTCATACAAAGGAAGCATCGTGATAGCGATTATCAAATTTCTCTAGCTTACCTTTACTTGTGCCGACGATTACGAATATGGCCTAATTTATTTTCTTTCGTTGGGATACTAATTTCACGTTTGTAGACGGATAGCGGATTTGGATATCGCCAGGATTTACAGAAATAAAAGTCAAAATTGGTGGATGTGATAAAATGCTTAATAATTCCTCGGAGATGATTAGAGAGAGATCTGGAGCTCTGTCTCGCGTGCGTGGCGAATCTGGACCAGTGATGCCAACTCTAAGCTCGTGAATTATAGTAAAGTGGAGTCAAAATTATAGCATAATCCGGAAAATTATAGTACACCTCATAAAGTTGTAATATTTTCATAAAACATGCGCACGTACCAAAGAAACCAAAAAAAAAGGAAGAAAGGGAATGTAATTTAATGGTGCTGCAATAAGTGGCGTGACGTCAAGACCGGGAACCAATGAGAACAAACTGTCGTTTCTGATGGTAAGTATGAATATTTCTAATTACTCCGTTGATCGCGCGTAACAATTGCAAACTGCCTACTCAAATTATCACTTTCGTTGATCATGATAAGATTTCTTCTCAAATAATAGTATAATCCGCGTACTGTCATTGTTTGAAAAATGGATAGTACACTGGACAAAATAATAGTACAAATACTATAATTATAGTACGGTTGGCAACACTGATCTGGACTGACTCAAAGCAAGTTTCTTTCGCTAGGACACAAAGCATCCCTCTTTCGCACTTCCGACTTTCCAAGAAGCCCATTGCCGCACAGTTCTCGAATTCGACCGGCAACAGTCCACACATTACTGTCATGTAATTATATAAAACATCCAATATGCAATAGATTAATTTCTTTAGATTTTCTCCTATACTTCTTTCATAATTACCGGAAGATTGATTTTTTTCTCATTTTAATTTATTTCACATTTATTTTCCTCATTTAGCTACGAATCCAAGAGCCTCTAAGTCATTAGAAATTTGTCACCCTACCAAAGAGCCGCTATTCACGCATTTCCCCCCATTACCAGCTCCTAACGACACCTTCCCCCGTTAATCTCGTTACATTTTAAGCACAACCTTCCCTACGAAGCTCGGACTTGGAAATATAGTAGCTTCGAGTTGCAATCCTTGCCACTAAAATGATTAAAGTACCAGTGGGTAGAGAGCCGAGGGTCGAGCTTTTTAGCCCTCGTAATTAGTATTCTCCGGAGGTGGAGCCGAAAAAGTGAACAAGCTTTCAACCCCGAATGACAATAACAAGTGGTTTTTCGTTTGCCCGCGCGTCCATGACCGCGGCCAGTATTTACAGGAATAATCGCGCGTTTCGTCGCAACGGCGATGGGGCGTAAAACCACGTGGAAACGATCCTGATCCCCATAATCCGGACGAAACCGAAAACGCAAGCCACATGACCCGTGGACGGACTTTTCCGGACGCTGCTGATCTAGGCTTTCCAGGGAAAACCTCAGCCTTCTGGCTCGGACCTCGAGGCTCTAACGAGGTCCCTTTTAGCTCGCTTTTCCGGTCACGCGAATCACACCGACCCGGGTTTCCAACTGAAACTGCCCAACATTTTTCCATTGCGGTGACCGCTGACTTTGGGTTAATACTACTAACATCAACGTAATATTTTTCCCCATGAACTTTCTTATGGAAGGATTTCGTACCGTCGCTGTTAACACTAGGTTTACGGGCGTTTTATATATACCTGTTTCTACGAGCATCCGTCAAATTGACAGGTAAACGAAAACACGCATTTTCTTTAAAAAATCGATTTATTCAAATTAAGTCTGAATTAAATAACACTAGGCTTTACGTTTAAATAAATTATTAATAAGTAAAAAGTCCTTTGTTAAAAATTATCACGGAAATGATTGGAATGCTCGTCCTATCATCCTCGGAGTCAGAACTAGAAAGAATGCGCATCCTTTTCTTGCTACGACACCCTTTCAAGAAGTTTTCCTCTTCACTATCCGAAGATCCTTCCATCTTTCCACTTTTAATGCAAACTTTCACTCTCATCTTCGCCTTACACTCTCTGCAACGAAGCAAATATATATGGATTGTTTATAAAATTATCTAGTCCGTCAATTTGACGGGTTTCGTAGAGAATAGGTATACTACATACAGGTTTTAATAATTAGAAGGCTTAGGAAAAAATAATTGTGTGTACAAATTCTTTGGATGAAATGATTAATTTACGATACAAAAATGGTTAAAATTAATGCTATGGTTTTTTCGGTATTTCTTTTCGAAGTTTGAATTCCGTCAAATTGACGGGTCCCGTAAACCTAGTGTTAAAAATGTTTCGATATCCCGAACACTTTCTAATACAAGTGTATATCAAAACCGGAAACGACGGCACGCGAAATGAAAATCGGGAAAATGGATTATGCATTTTAAGAAACACCATTTCTACGGGAGAATTCGCACAAGAGCTTTCACTTTCTCTCGCGGTAAGATGGGACATAAAATCGGTACAAATTTTAATAAATGTACTGTAACTAGCTTTTCTCGATATACCTACAATCGTATGTATATTGAGAAAATCGGTACACAAAAGTATTCCAGTTTTCGTGCACATGTTTTATGACAGTTCTACATTCGTATATGTACCTTCGTACACAATTGCCTGTGAATTCTCAAACAGTGTCGAAAATTAGTGTACAAAATATTTTGAAATCCAGGATGCATGCCCTCGGAAATTCGCATACCCGTGTACTAAAATTTCACACGTAATTTTAAAATGCTGTATTTTATAAAAATTTTGACATTATTTATCCTATATTTCGTACAGATATTTTTAACAGGGTTCAGTCAAATATAAAGTACCGTTATTAAATAAGTACGTATCACTCTCAAGCCCACCACTTTTGATAACACATAAACGGTGCGACCGATGACTGGTACGCCACCGAATTCCACAAATTCCCAACATTCAAGAGACATTGTCCCGCGACACCTGTACACAACTATCCGCTGAATGCGACGTTGGCTTCACAAATGCTTCCTAAAATGGTCGACATACGTTCCGATTATAAATGTTGCTCAAAAAAGATCTCGATGTCATGCCCTAATTATCTGTACCGAATTTGTACATAATCGGATATATTTAGTAGATCACCGATGACCTCTCTTTCTGGCACCCTTTGCTTTCGAGACTAAATCTCGGTTAGCTGAGTTGGACCTTCACAAATGCTTCCTAAAATGGTCGACATACGCTCCGGTTGTAAATGTTGCTCAAAAAAGATCTCGATGTCATTCCTTAATTATCTGTACCGAATTTGTACATAATCGGATATATTTAGTAGATCACCGATGACTTCGCTTTTTGGCACCCTTTGCTTTCGAGAATAAATCTCGGTTAGCTGAGTCGAACCTTCACAAATGCTTCCCAAAATGGTCCTATCCGTTCCAGTTGTAAATGTTGCTTAAAAAAGATTTCAATGTCATCGCCTAATTATCTGTACCGAATTTGTACATAATCGGATATATTTAGTAGATTACCGATGACCTCGCTTTCTAGCACCCTTTGCTTTCGAGACTAAATCTCGGTTAGATGAGTCGAACCTTCACAAATGCTTCCTAAAATGGTCGACATAACTTCCAGTTGTAAATTATGCTCAAAAAAGATCTCGATGTCATGCCTTAATTATCTGTACCGAATTTGTACATAATCGGATATATTTAGTAGATCACCGATGACCTCGCTTTCTGGCACCCTTTGCTTTCGAGACTAAATCTCGGTTAGCTGAGTCGAACCTCGAAACTCTAACGAGATTTCTTTCGGTTCGTTTTTCCGGTAACGGGAACCACATCGAGGCCGATTTTCCGGGAGGTTTTTCACGGCCGAGATTGCTCGACTTCGGCGACGACTGACCGACACCTACGGCTTTAATTATTTCGACGAGATGAGATTCCGTGGCCGGCGAGAAACGGGGGCCGCGCGAAATATCGGCCCTTTCCTCGATGTAAATTCCGGGATCTCCGGCTAATCGGCATAATTCCGCGAAATCCGTAATAGACTTTGGAATGGAAGACGCTAGCGAAGGTTATCCGCAACAACTTCCGCTCCGTCTTGGACTGTAATCTTCGCTGCAGCTTCGGTGATCTCACCGCAAATTGGATTTTCGTTAGGTATACTAATTGGTCCCACGAAGGTAATTTCTCGGAATATTAATAACCAATGAAAAATTCAAATGTAGTCATCTAACGTAATTCTACTTCTCTGAGCGTCACCGTTCGCAAATGAATTTGAAAGAAGATAGAAATTTCACTTATAGAAAAAAATGAATGGTATCGTTTGAGTTACGTACTTTTGTGTTAATCATATGCTTACGTTGGTTAAGATTAAGGCTTCACGTAATGATAACCTGAAATGGCATTATTTATAAGCGTTTCTTCATTTTTTATGCGCAAATCTTGCATGAACCCGATTAAATTTATTTACACCGAAGGTGTCTTTTGTGGTTCCTTTTTCCGATGTTGGTACTTCATAGGGTCGGATCGCTCATTTCTCGAACGTGAACTGGTATTGTAACCGGTTAAGAAACGTAAATCTAAACTGTTTGAATCTAAATATACAGGTTTACTCGTGTTCTACGTTGCAATTAATTCGTTTACCTACAACCACGTCACATCAACGATTATTCAACGATTGACCAGATCCACTTCCGCAGCACCGCTATAGTTGGACAACAGTAGAACTCTAATTCAGTGCAATGTATGTTTCCGAATAACAATGGGAAACATCGACGTGTATTGTTCTACCCTAATGAGCAGTCGACAGAAGTAGCGTGCTCGTTTGCTCGTTAGTTGATACCGTATTACCTTCATATTAACCAGTATTAACCGCGCCCGATAAACCAGTTCAACCCATTTCCGAATAGTTTGCTGGCCAAAATTTAACCAACATATTGAAATGTCCCATTCCAGCTTAGTCAATTTGTTTATAAGACAGCATGGCGTAGAACGCAGAATGAAGCGTTCTTCTGAAGCTTGGGCTTCTCTTCGGGAGGGAATTCATCATCCTCTTGAAGCACCTTATAGGATCCTAAGTTATCTTCTCCTCCTTGTAATCTCGCCATCCGAAAGCCAACAGGAAATTATGGCATGCAATTTAGCGCACTGCACATGTTTCCGGCAAACAGAACTTGCCAACAACCGGCGAATTTGTCAACGACGTTTCTGTAGAAGTGGCTAACGCGACAATATGTTCACTGGTTCATTAGCCGATGCACATATCGTTTCCATAACAGCTTTGTTCAACTTACGCATTCAGTTCTGTCTTCGATATAAAGTGACTATAAAAGTTAAGTTCATTGCTGTTAAAAAATTATCCCAACCTACATCCATAAAAGTGAATACTTCGATAAAGGAAATGGAATAAGTTTATGAAATATGTATTGGATATTTTATTCAGATAAGGCATATTAAATTTATAATACATGAACAATGTTTATAAATATTGCATCCCAACGTAAATCCTCATATGAAATTTGTAATTTAAATGCAATTTGATATGCTTCAATTATGTGGAATTTGTAAACTATTGTAAAGCGTAATTGCGTATTTTTTGTCTGACAAGGAGTTAACGAATCAATTTTGAAAGAGCAGCATGAAAATCTGTTTGGGTTGATTGATTTCTAAGGATGTTAAGAATATTCGTATTATCATGAAAAGTATTTTTATTACAATAATGTGTACCCTAATATAAATAATAGCTTTCATGGAAGTGGCAACATTCAAGTTATCCGATATGATCCAGATTACGGGATATTATCGAGTTACTCTACTATTGTCGGATATAATCGTAAAGCGTAATTACGTATCTTTTGTCTGACAAGGAGTTAACGAATCAATTTTGAAAGAGCAGCATGAAAATCTGTTTGGGTTGATTAATTTCTAAGGATGTTAAGAATGTTCGTATTATCATGAAAAGTATTTCTATTACAATAATGTGTACCCTAATAGCTTTCATGGAAGTGGCAACATTCAGGTTATCCGATATGATCCAGATTACGGGATATTATCGAGTTACTCTACTATTGTCGGATATAATCGGGATTATCGGGTACGATCAATATTGTTGAATTATCTTATCAACTAGTTCGATACAGCCGAACATATGTCCGAGTTGTGAAAAGTTTAATTTAAGCATACAGTGATTAACTCTGTAAAATTAGGCTTTCCAGGTGCTCGCTTCTTTTATATCTTATCTTGAAATAAAATAAATGTACTCGAAAAATAATGATATAATAATTAAACAATAATATTTGAAAAATCCAATTCGAGTTCACAGATTTACAATGGGCATTGCATGCGGTGATGTAGGCAAAACACAACGAAGGAAAATATAAAATGTGTTTAGTTTATTAAGATTATGGAGATTTGAATCGAGAATAAAAATCGCAGGTATTTAATATAACTTCTATGAATCTTATTATTTCATTTGCCACCCATATTTACCATTTTTCGTAATTAGACTTTGCTGGAGTACCAATATTTCTGATCTCTTTTCAAAAAATCATTTTTCACTATTAATGTAATCTACTTAATTTTGAGCATTCATGCTCAATATATTAAAACGGTTAGGTAAAGAATCGTAGACAAATTTATATCCGCAGTTCCTGAGAGGAAAGATTCAAGGTGGAGATAAAAGAGAAGGAAAATGGGCTGAAAATTGGCAGTGCCTTGGGTTTTCATCGGTGATTTCCGATAACGTATCTCCGCCATCAAGCCAAATGGTGGAATTTCACGTAAGAATGCCTCTTAGACATACGACGCGCCTTTGGCTACGTTCTGCAAATCGACTTCTGCCAATTGGTAGTCCAGCCACAAACTTCCACCAATCCGTATTCCATCGATACAGCTTTTTCAAACTCGTGTCGAGGCATACGAAATGTATTCAAACGTGCCGTTTCAAACTTCAAATACCGATCAACCGATAACAAATTCTTTCACAATAAATAGTACAGCTGTATGAAAAGGCGAAATCCTTTATAAAAAAAAAAATCAACGTTTGTACATATTTGTTAATCAGAAACGATATAATGTCGAGAATTAAATAACGACGCAATAATTAAGGTGAAGTGAAACACGTCGAGGAACTTGATCAACGTCGATAAAGAAGATTTTCTAAATGCTTACGTTGCCGACGTTCGTTTTTATATTGACAACTGGGTCGAATTATATTGGATATTGTACCAAATGGCATACTCCACCTGTCGTTTTCGTACAATAAATATCAAGAAATCAAAGTAAAACTCCAGAAATCCTCTGGATTCATGCTTTCTGGGGCCCTAATTGACTGCAGAGGGATCCCCTGCGCCATCTGTGATTTCCAGGTCAATTAAATTTTCACTCCGAGACCTCGTATTACCATCGTTTTAGCATAGAAGCGCGTACAACACTTTTTTTGCCTTTATCCCGTTCAACGAGTTTATCGACTACCAGAGTGTTCTAAATTGTCGTAAAATTGTCCTGACCCTTTCGTTTCTCATATCAGAGCCTTCGATAATTGTATATCGATGAAAATATGAGAGCCTGACGCCATTTTGGTTCTGGTCTGGGCTAAGTTAAAAAATTTTTTCCAAAAATCCAAATTTTGAATGTGTCAGGACAATTCTTAGATGATCAGGAGTGATGTGTCAAAGTTGTGGACAGTTTGGTCTAATACCCATTAAAAAAAAGTGTTGTATTCGAATCGACTGATTTGAAAGGGGTTTCACTTCACCTTAATGCTACACGTACTATCAAACGAGATACGTAACAAAGATGTTCCTTCTTTCTTTCATTATTTAGAGAAGTTCATTACGTCGTACAATCAAGTCGGCATAGGTTCATTCAATCCTATATAATCGTTTATCGTTGCTCAGAATTGGTGGAAAAGCAGTTGACAAAATGAACTTCCTCCAAAGGGGTACACCCTTTCGAACCATTTTCCCGGCAATGACGAGAGTACCTCGGTTCATCCAACGAACCACTCTACATACCTACGCAATTTCATCAAAATCGCAGTTACGGAGTTTACGAGACTCTCTCGTCAGTTAATCTGTCCCTTTGACATAATACTACTTCGAGTGGAATTTACCAAGAACCCTTCTTAAGGGTGCTTCCTCCCAGGAAGGTTCTTCGTCGTCCTCCTCAGGCCTTAATATGAACACCTCGACAATTCTAACCCACGACGTTCACATGGGATGTCTAATTGGGAAAGTAACACAGGCAACCACGACAAAAAGTCTGGCCTCATTTACACATATTGGCTAAGAATAAAATAGATACCGTGAGGTAACAAAGAATAAAAATGCATCCTTACATTTCATCTAGGAATATATTTTCTTCCTTCACCAAAATGTTCTAATCAATATCTCTAATCGTGAACGCATTGTTTCATAAACTGTTTCAGTTTAGTTTCCCTCGCAGTGTATCATAAATAAATTAATTTATTTAAATGACCCAGATTGGTTCCAGTAGGATTTCCTAGGACATTTTTTCAAGATTCACTTCAAAATGATGTAACATTCAGCAGGACGACGAGTACCTGAAGGTACATCAACCCTAAATAAAGTTAAATTACATTTTTCAGTTTTACAGAACTCCAGTCGGCAAACAATCAAAAATGCTTTCCATTGGCAGTATCTCCCGTCATACATATTCTTTTAAAGGGATATGAAAGTGAAGTCCGAAAGGTCTCGTTTATAAAAGTTTTCTCCAAACTGAGTGTATCAAAATGCTGAAAATTTTACCACACAAACGTGGAAGCCGTAAAGAAGATCCCAGCACCCACGAAGTATCATTATCTTAATTAGTTCCTAAACATTTCTTAAAAGTTGTCAAAGAATAAAATATCAAGACTACATCGAAGCTCCCACGTTCAAAATATGAAAGAATTCAATACACCCAGTCGGAAGAAAAGTTTCATAATCGGGTGCATCGAATTGTTTCACCGTTTACCACGTAAACGTGGAGGCGCCAAGAGAGGTCCCGACACCCTTTAAATGTTTTTTGTAATATGTTCATGAACGCTTTCTAATTGTTAAGAAAAGATAAAATATATAACTGGTGTCAGGACTTTCAGCGAAGCTCCCACGTTCACGTGACAAAATTTGAAAGAATTCGGTGCACTCAGTTCGGAGAAAAGTTTCATAAACGATCGGGCCCCCTGATGGCAATTTCATATCGCCTTAATAAGCCTGCGAAATCGCCTTAACCCTTTCGTTACCTTGGACGAGATATGTGCCCATAATTATGAAAGTGGTCTAAGTCAAAATTGAAAAAAAAAATGAGTTTATCAGTTATTTCACGCCACATTATTTCAAACTAAATTAATTCAATGTAATTTCGAAACAAAAAATACATGACTTTCATAATTATAGGCACATATCTCGCGATCCGATACTGGCCGATCAACGCTTTTGACGAGATATCTCGCAATCCGGTAGTGGCGGATTAACGCTTTTGACGATAATCTAGCTTTCTAGCACCAATATTTTGACATTCTAGATGAATATATTTTATAACTAATTCTATTCGTATAGCTAAAAGGAAGAAATAAATACAGCTACTACCGGATCGCGAGATATCTCGTCAAAAGCGTTGATCGGCTACTACCGGGTCGCGAGATATCTCGTCAAAAGCGTTAATCGGCCACTACCGGGTCGCGAGATATCTCGTCAAAAGCGTTGATCGGCCAGTATTGGGTCGCGAGATATCTCGTCCAAGGTAACGAAAGGGTTAAGGACTTATCACAGGTCTTAATTCCACCGTAACCAAGTTAATTTATCCGCACGCCGCAACGTCGCAGCCACGAGGACCCCGAAGAACCCTTCATAAGGACTCGTCCCTCCAGGAGAGGTTCTTCATCCTCCTCGTCGGCGGCGTAACGCGTTCCCGGGTTATCTTCTCGCACCGGAAGCCACGATGGCAGTCGGCAGACACGGAATGACGGAGGGCGAGAGGATGGCAAAAGCAACCGCGAAGAAGCGTCGGAACGCACCCGTAGGACTTGGACAGTTCCGGCCGTTCGTTCGATGCTAATGAAATTCCGCGGGTCGCGTTCATAGATCGTCGGGGCGCGCCGCGCCGGCTCGAGCCGAGCCGAGCCGAGCCGAGCCGAACCGAGATAAGACTCCTCCCCGGGAACTGCCGACGACGAGTTATCCCGACGATCCCGGAACTCCCGGCAGGTCAGGTGTCACAAGCCGTAATCGACAGTGTCTTAAACTTTTTTCCCCTTTCCTTTTGTCCCTCCCGCCATCGCTGGCTCTCCCCTATATCCCCCGGGAAGGAACTGTTGGATTTAATAAACATTCCAGGAGCCGTACAGCCCGCCTCGAAAGCGCACCCCGAAGCTTCCCCAACTTTTCGAATACCGCCGATTCTTATCGGGATCCCCCTTAGGCCTGCACCCTCCCCCAGGGGGTACAAATCGGCCCTTCGTCGGTGGAATATATTTCGGAGCGGACTAATGATCCCGGGTCCAATGGAAAACTCTGCGGATTCGGAGTGACGCGGTGAAATCCCGGGAATTGGATTTTCGCAGTTCATTTCCGGTTTTCGAAACGGGGAGGGTCGTTGAAAGTCTGTTTTTCGAACGCCAAGGAATCGGTGATCGGATTAATGATGAACGACCGAACCCGTGACTGACAAGGAAGGTATCCCAGGTCGATCTCTCCGATTTCATTTCTTTTATAATATATTATAGTGGACTAAAAACTAAGTGACACGTATTTTTTTTTATCTACCATTAAACACTTTAAGGGGGTGAAACCACCATCCAAAGTAACGCTTATCAAGAGGCGATTTGGCAGTCTCACCCACAAGAACATAATATTTTACAACCAATCCACCTGGAAAAGCTTTCTCATAACGAGAAATGAAAAATGTAATTTTCTCAATTAAAAGAAAATAAATTAAGGGGTGAGCCACCCCTCACAGGCCTTACTTTGGGTGGTGGTTTCACCCCCTTAAAGTATTTAATGGCAGATAAAAAAAATACGTGCCGCTTAGTTTTTAGTCTACTATAACACATTATAAAACAAATCAAATCGGAGAGATCGACCTGGGATACCTTCCTTGTGAGTTACGTCAAGGGCGTAATGATAGTGTATCGTGGATTATTACCGATCTAGATGTCAGTAAAACTTTGAAAAATTCGAGAGGAAACCAATTTCGTATGACAAGAATTAGGTTTTTCGGGAAACCGACAAACGTACGCGGAAAATATTCTAAATTTCATTTATCGTTAGATTCTCGCATCCGTTAATTACAGTTCCAATTTGTAATTAAGTCAGCGCTACCTCTTTCTTGAACGAGCGGAAATAAAAAATACTTACGAGTCCTGATTTACCTCTCAGGCCTAAAATTAATTTCAGCAGTCCATACAGAAAAGGATTTCAATAAAATATTAAGAAGTGTATAAAAAGTTATGAAATTCCAGTCGCGCGTTAATTTCGTGAACGTTCTCCGACTAGTGCAATGCATTTTTCGTTTTAGCATTACTCTTTCGCTGAAATCGCAAGGTACATTACTTAGCGGGGCTTGCATATGAGATAATTTATGCACAGACATTCCCAGATACTTTCTCCTGGATGCAATGTCTTCCGTTGTGTTTTCAGTTTTTCCACCTCGTGTGGCCTCTTAAAGCTGCAAACATAGCAATTACGTTTCTGTGACGGGCATTTAAACGTGTCTGTTATTCCCTCGGTTATTCCATAGAGACATTATTACCTGTACATGCTCGCGGTTTCTTGTGTATGAAATCCAATGTTACGTTCGGCATCGTAACCACACCTACGACGGTACATAAGATAAACTGAGTACAACAGCTTCGTTAAAGATAATTGAGGGGATTTTGCAACAATCACGATTTAGAGACGATTTGTTGCGCTACTCTGCGGAGAACTTTATAAGTTACGAGTACGGAACAAAACTGGAAACTGATACAAAGTAATGTTCCCATTTGAAAGCATTTTCCACCTTCGCGCGGTTACTTCATGCCAAGTGATGTAAATGTTATTAACAACGTAAGCGTGAAACAATTATCAAGAACAATATCCTGGGTTTTGCTACGCAAATACGTGCAAAGTAAAGCTGAAAGACGAAACCGAAAACAGTTCCCAAAATATGACCACAATGGTTTTCAGGCATAAATTGCAGCCATCAATGTCGAATCTGAAAAACAAACGCTTAATAAAAAAAAAAAACATCAAAATGGCCTCGTTGTTTATTTGCCAGTTGCCGATAAAGAAAACAAGTATCGGTAGTATTTCTCCATTAAAAAAGCGTTATACGTTTTTAATTCAAAACCATTTTATGATGCTCTCCACTTGTCCCAAAACAACACCTCCCAGGCCATTCGTTGCAAAAACGTGACGTTTTCTCGGCAGTAAAATGATTAATTAAAGAATGGCGCGAAAATGTTAAATTAAGGATATCACGTAGAAATGGTGTTCTTCGAAATGTAGGACACATT
This sequence comes from Orussus abietinus, assembly GCF_000612105.2. Lineage (NCBI taxonomy): Eukaryota > Metazoa > Arthropoda > Insecta > Hymenoptera > Orussidae > Orussus > Orussus abietinus. The sequence goes on from NW_019394315.1 coordinate 21,766, forward strand.
TTACCGGTTTTCATTTTGGGGGCTGCTTTTTTTGATACCGTCATCCGCCAAAGTGTTCGAAATTTCGAAACATTTTTAATAGTATACTTTAAACCTTACAACAGCAAATATTTCCATTTCTTTTACTTCTAGGCCTAAAGTAGAACTTCACTCGTATCAAATGGGAACTACCTACGGGGTTGAAAGTAGGACTTAAGGAATGAAATAAAATGAAATAAGGTCTTAGGTTACGCAGACTCAAAGTGGGGCTAAAATTTCGACTTGGGATAGGCGCAAAGGCATAAACTTGGCACCCTCAAAGATGCCTATATATTCTCTTCGAAAGGAACGTAACATCGATACGTCTGCACACTAACTAATTGTTTATAGAGGTTTTCTTCCTTGCGTTCCCTCTCCCGGGTTTTCGACAACACCTCCCAGGCCATTCGTTGCAAAAACGTGACGTTTTCTCGGCAGTAAAATGATTAATTAAAGAATGGCGCGAAAATGTTAAATTAAGGATATCACGTAGAAATGGTGTTCTTCGAAATGTAGGACACATTTTACCGGTTTTCATTTTGGGGGCTGCTTTTTTTGATACCGTCATCCGCCAAAGTGTTCGAAATTTCGAAAGATCTTTAATAGTATACTTTAAACCTTGCAACAGCAAATATTTCCATTTCTTTTACTTCTAGGCCTAAAGTAGAACTTCACTCGTAACAAATAGGAACTACCTACGGGGTTAAAAGTAGGACTTAAGGAATGAAATAAAATTAAATAAGGTCTTAGGTTACGCAGACTCAAAGTGGGACTAAAATTTCGACTTGGGATAGGCGCAAAGGTATAAATTTGGCACCCTCGAAGATGCGTATATACTCTCTTCGACAGGAACGTAACATCGATAGGTCTGCACACTAACTAATTGTTTATAGAGGTTTTCTTCCTTGCGTTCACTTTCCCGGGTTTTCCACGGGTCTGCCCTCTGCCGAAGCCTCCAGGCTTTCGTTAAAGTCCGACTCGTTTCGGATTCGTTCCAGACTTGTCCCGGACTCGGTCTCGGACCAGCTCGGCATTTCCAGTTTGGCTGCGGTTTCCCGGGGAAAATGAAATGTTTTGACGCGCGTAATTATTCATCTTGTCCGCCTTTGAACCTGACTCTCACGTCCCTGGATGGACACTATTCATTAAACGCGCGGTACCCACACGACAGACGTTTTGTCCTCCTCCTGGTACGCATGCATATGCGTAAGCGAAGTACTGCAACGAATGCGCGATTGGACACAACTACTCGCGACAAGCCGCGTTGATGACAGTTTTCGAAAGTCGTCCCGACCTCGGCAGAAATCATGCGAGTTTTCCCGATCGACGATCGCCTTTTACAACGACTCCATTTAGCCATCCGTCCGTGTCAACCCAGATCGTTAAAATCGCTCTGCTTGTCCTCTAATAATAACTTACAAGATCACACTGATTATTTAAGTAATTATGAATTAGAGACGTCCTACGTGTTTTTGTATAGAATAATTCCTTTTTTCCTTTCATATCTTGCAGGTAATATCATGACAAGGAATAAATGAACTTAAGCGAGGCAAAGTGCATAGGAAATTCCACCGTGATAATAAAGAATAAAAAATGTCCGAGATATTGAGTACGGAATTCCAAGGAATTTTGTCCCCTTTTTGTTGTTCAGAGAGGGTTGTGTGACTCTTCTTGAAACACTTTGTCGCGTTCCTAAGCTCGTCGGAAAAAACGTTAACGAAATGTTGTCGGTTCCGAGATGTCAATTGATATGCAAAAATGTAATTATTAAAACACACATTATTCCGTCAAAACTTGAATGTTTTATTATTTTCTCGGTTTGCTTACTTTGCGAAAAGATATTTTTATTAAAGAAAAACCTACGCATACATGCGGAGGAGGTTAATACCGATACAATTAGACCCTGTCGATGACAACTCGTACATCAAACGACAAAATTGTTGAAAGGTGGGTCAACTCACGTTTCCAATAAATAATCGCGAACTCGCGTTGACAGAGTTTGTCAAAGAAAAAAGTTAAAAGAGAAAACGTTGCGATAAGCTCGGTTTAGCTGTGGGATGCGAGTAATAATGCCTCTCGTAGTTTCGATTACGTCATTGCGACAAAAAGGGACATTATCGTTAGCATTCATGTTCCTGACGACGAGTAAGCTTTTGATCGCGAAACGCGCAACGCAAACGGCGAATCCCGTGACGGTGAACGTAATTGGACATTTACACGGTCACACGACTAGGAGTGGCAGTGCTCGAGTGCCTTTGACACGTTGCTATGACAATACACGTTTCTGTACATTACCGGTGGTGGTTTGCCCCTGAGAAAGACGGAACAATAGAGGTCAATTCGCTCGAAAGCTTATTAGGCACCGGCAAAGAGCTAAAAAAACATAAACGAGAAATACCCCAATCACAAATTTCATGTTTAATTTTTTCTAACATAAACGATAATTTAATTTTTGTTCCAGGTGTCTATTTAGTTCGTTCTGGTTCGTTAATTTATCGAATATCACAAGTTAGGTAGAAAATAGAATAAGTAAAATTGCTAAAAAAAAAAGAGCATAAGGTAGGAGAAACCTGTCACAGGGTTGATATTTAATTCTTGCAAAACGTCAATGCGATTTTCGTTTCTGATTCTTGTTTAGCCAATTCTGGCTCTTCAATATTTTATTAAATATGACAAGGTAGAAAATGAAATAGAATAAGCAAAGTGGCTAAAGGACATAATAGAGGCAGGAACTAATCACGGAATGGATATTTAATTTAAGAAGAAATTTTAATTCGATCTTGGTTTCAAATTCCTGTGGACCCCGTTTTGGTTCTTCATTTTATCAAATATTACAGAGTAGGTAGAAAATAAAATAAAATATGTAGAAGTGAATAAGTGTTTTTGCGCTTCATGTACTCGTGCACGGTATGAGAGTAAATTTATATTTGCTCGTTTAAGTAAGATTAAAGTCATTGCGCATTTTTAGTGGAAAGCGGGGAAGGGAGAGAAAAAGCAGACATTCTCCACGTAGCTGATGCTTCGAATATTTTAGGCGGAAATTAAAAAAAAATGTGCTTATAAAGGAAGAATCTTCCAGTTTTAAGCACTTTTTTGTTTCCAGCGGATCGCAAAGAGGACCCTGCCAAAAGGTAAGTCCGCCCTCTTCCGCTCGTCGACTTTACATTGTAACGTTCATGAAATGTTTTCTCAAACTTTAGACGAGCTCACTTCTTACCGCTTAGGTAACACGCCAAGACTCGAAGTATTTTGTCTCGGAACTTTCGAAATGAAACATTGAAAGCTCGGCCAAGACTTCGAAGAATTCACGCAGCAACGATTATCTTACTCCTGCCCTGCAATATTCAAAGCTAACTTAATCCCTTTTACCGAGCATGCTTCTATATAGATAGATAAGTAGTTATTAAATGTAGAAAATATCCATTCTACTTAAGTCTAGGAAAACTTCTCTGTTCAGCGACGAGGCCGCTCTAACTTAAAATACCGTCGTTAAATAACTTTGTCTTCTGCAGAGACATATTTACAGACTTTTGTAACGTTTTATAGAAAATTATCAATCGATTACCTCACGGTAGAAAGTCACATTCTGTTTCCTCCTATATTATCCTTTGCCTGAAATTAAATTCCATAACTAAAGTCGCAACCTTTACATCAATCCGAATCGTATAATATACATTTGAACGCGTCATATGCAAGTTTGCATTTATTTCAAATATATGTTTATGTATGTCAAAAATAAAAAAAGACCTCTTCGGCATGTTATTATACTGGGTGTTGACGCGCATTAAATAGGGAATTTATTTTTTAGGCATTTTGCATTAATCTTCCACCTTATTTTAATCTTACCCTGACGTACGTTTACATTTGACTGTACGTAAGATCGCAGCCGATTATTCATAACACGACACACGAACACGAGTCGTATCCGTGCTTGCGGCCGTGTAAACCACCTACATAATTTACTGCCGCTGCACCACTCTGGCAGATCCATATCCCATTTATATTCAGGCATTACGTGCGCACGGATCGCACCGGAAATCGCGCAGCTATTTCCGGTAATATCATATCCGTCACACCCGACAGCCCCTCCGCACCCCCGCGGACTTCGAGGTTCGCTCGTTATCGCGAAAACCCCGACACATTTTTCGTCCACGCGGATCCCGTGAAAACACCCCATGATTTGTGCCCCAAACTTCGTCATTCAGGGTCTAATCGCAGCGAAGACCGCAGCGATTAGTTTCGGTTTTTGCCTATTCCGGATAAGGCGACTAAATGATGTAACATTATCGATGAAACGATACGTGCATAATGGTTTTTGCCTATTCCAGATAAGGCGACGAAATTATGAAATTAGTTGCCGCGGAAGAAGGAAATTATTTAAAAATTCTGGAATTATTGAATTTGATGTGTCAATTGAAACAGTGGCTTAATGTTGCCTTGATATACCGACTGAGATGATACCAGGCCCAGGAAACTTTAATTTACAGTAACAGTTGAGACGATAACGTATAATAGTTGAGATATAAGAGGACCTGCAGTAGCAGGACGCACTGCTAATGGATTTACTCGGTTTAACCGAAATTCAATTCGATTATCGATGAAACGATACGTGCATAATGGTTTTTGCCTATTCCGGATAAGGCGACGAAATTATGAAATTAGTTGCCGCGGAAGAAGGAAATTATTTAAAAATTCTGGAATTATTAAATTTGATGTGGCAATTGAAACGGTGACTTAATGTTGCCTTGATACACGGACTGAGATGATACCAGGCCCAAGAATCTTTAATTTAAAGTAACAGTTCAGACGATAACGTATAATAGTTGAGATATAAGACGACCTGCACTAACAGGACGCATTGTTGATGCTAATGGATTTACTCGGTTTAACCGAAATTCAATTCGATTATCGATGAAACGATACGTGCATAATGGGGTAGACCTGAGATATAATGGAAATCTCAAGATTCTGGACAGTCGATTTCGGAGTCTGCAATGAATTACTGATACTAACTCTTCTTCGATAATTGTAAAGCAACCCTCGCAGTGAGACCTTATAAAATCGATTTTACCTTCGATTAGCGCATTTCTCAAGACAGCTGCGCCCAAATACTTTTCTTACCAGTATCATTCTGAAAACAAATCTCCGACTAGCTGGTGAATAACATTCCTAATCATTCATAATTTTGTTATCATGTGACCAAGGACTATATAAAATCCTAAAACGTCGATATCGACGAACAGATTTACGGTGACATACCTCCGACGAAACCGCGGTTTCTATTTTTCCTCCATTTAGAAATTGCCACATATTACACCTGTCGTTAAATTAGCAACTGACCGCTAGGGCATTCGCGCAGTTTCAATACGACCAATTTCACGTTCCAAAAAGGCTGGGGATGCTGCGCGTAGCACACATCGCATAGTTTCCTGTGCGTAACCCAGATGCAGCCGACTTTACGAGCCACAATCGTACCAGGGCGAAGTTTTAACGGTAGGAAACGGCATTGGTAGGCGAGCGATTGTTTTAGCCTTAAAGCGGATGGCGGGCGAATAGGGGAGACCCAGTCGCAGCCGAAACGAAATTATTCGTTCATACGGACGCGGAATTCCGCGAGCACGCTGCAGCTCCCGTAAACTCGGCGTAAACTTTTCGCGGGATGAATGTACTCCGGTGTTTCTCCGCTTGCGTCACAGAGACTCAAAAGTTACGCTGCAAATGTGGTTTTCAATTAGCGGCACAGTGCGTTACCCATACCGAGCAAAACCGCGCCAAATGCTTCTGAAGTATCGTCAACCGCGTTAACCCTTTGCCGTCTGATGCGGCGTCGAGCGACGCGCCCACTTTCGGAATCTAAGGATAGAGAAGCGGCATTATTGCGGGTAAACCTTGCGGTAAAAACATTCGTTGGCGCAAAATGGCCGTCGTATCAAACACTAATTATTAATGAAAGCTTCCATCGATGACTTTTCCATTCCCTTCTACCCTCTTGAAAACATAAGTTCGAAATTCAGTACACATGTAGTGAATATTTTTTTCAAGATACCACGTTTCGAAGTTTTCCTATTATGTTCGGAATTCTAGCATATAAGTATATAAATTTCAGAGGGCTTGTATATTACGTATTATTACGAAGTTGTGTGTGTACTGCTTTTCGCGGCATGTATGTATCTACATATTTGTCCGCTTTCCATTTCGGATGCCGTTGTTGCTGATTTTAGGAAGTTTCTATCGAAACATTTTTAACAGAATTCACTACGAAATTTCTTCATTTCTTCCGTACTCTTAAAAAATGTGTAAAAAGTACTCATGGAGTGATACAATTTATTACTTCACAGGATACACCGACATTCCAGAAGACAGCTTTGGGTAATAATTATAAAGTATAATAAAAAATCTGTAGATTCCTTAATCGATGCCTTTCTTAGATTTTACCTTTTAGTACTCGGTGTCCCGATGCAATAGTATTCATTGCAATTTAACATCGGTGTGCTCAGGAAATTTTATTTGTAGTAAAAAAACGAACCCCGGTGCGTGAGATTATTTATTTAGCTGAGCTAAATTCTACTCCGTCGTATTTTAGTGCATCCGTGTATTCATATACCGAAGCAGAGTACGGTCGTATCTGCATAGAGGAAGGCACGGAGACGGCACGTATGTGTTTTACGTGCGTGTCATTCTCCCTCGTCCAATCTCCTTTATGCCCTCCCAGTTTCTCAAACTGCCTTACCTTGTCAATCGATGCCCATATACCACCCCAATCCGTTATCCTGGTTATACAGCTTGGTCCCTGACGTTTTGCCCCCTCGAGTTTCTGTCTTTCCTCCCGATATCGATGCCGTGGGGACGAACGGGATGGCCAGAAAAGGAAAGCATGAAATTCTCCAAAAGTGCATGCCGTTCAAAATTTCGATATAAATTTGACGAAATCATCCGTGAAAGCGTTCGGTGTCAAGTTCTACGCAGAGTGCCTCGTCAGGACCGTCGCATACACCGTACAAATGGAAACAAAATGCAACTTTGCACATGTCTAACGTGTGCTTGCAAAACTTCGTAAAAAGTGACGCCGTTTAGAATTTTTAACGGCTCGAGAAGAGCACTGATGATAGGAATTCGACTTTCGAACGGACGAAACAAAAGACGCTTAGATTTTATATTAAAGATGCGCAATGGTTTATTAACGGCATTAGTTCGACAATGGCAAAAAGCAATCTCCATGTGCCGTTGCTATTAGAAACCCAGCTAAAATAAATATCAATAAATACCATTTGCAAAAGTCGAGCAAGCAATCCGAATTCAATCACGTTCTAGGGATCAACGAGAAATAACCCCCTAATCCTGATCCTAGGGTCAATACAGACTCAATATAGGTATCAGTGTCTTCCATAATTCCACGATAGGGCAGAAAAACCCCTCGCCTGAACCTTCCTCACCCATCATGAGTGACCTTGACCCTTAAATCCTCAAGTTAACGTTTGGATTATTTGAATCACATATTCGCTCTAAGAAAGACACCATTATGACTCAAATCGTTAAAAACTCAAGAAAAGGGCAAATTATGAAGCCTATCGCATTCGACAGATGCTCCTCTAACGTGTACTTTCGGTTTTAAAAATGACGGAACCAAAGATATATCACGAATATCAACTTCAACCCTGTTTAAATATAGCAAGTGCAGAGAATGTCAAACCGGGGCAGATAAGCAGTTCTGATATGGAGACACTATTGGTAATTAATCATTACGAAAGGCATCATCTTCCAATCAGCCAGTGGGTATGACCATCCGATTCGAACAGAGTACAAAACCAAGGCAGATAAACAATTATGATACGAAAACCCCGTGATGAATTAATCCGTACGAAAGTCATCACCTCCCAATCCATCGATCGATATGACCATCCAGTTCGAACAAAGTAGACCGAAGCTACCATCTTGGGTCTGCCCTGCAAAGGCGCGAGAGTTATGTTCTACTGTGCGGGAAAATTTTCATTTAGAGGTTAGCCTTAAAGGGAGATGAGCTTGCAGGGCCGGGAGCGGTGACACAGATCGCAACTTCGGCATAGCTTCGACGCAACAACCCTGGGTCTACCGTCTCTTCGTGGGCACGTAAACCGGTGCAAGTGCTTGCGTACGATGCCGAAGGGAAGCTACGGCGGAATTAGATCATGTAAGGAATGGTTGATAGCCACCCCGTAGCCTTCACCCCCCAACAACCTCTTCGTCTTGCCCAGTGAACTAGCTCTTTTATGGGGCGATGGTTTTACGAGCGCATCTGGCTCGACTGCAGCTCCGAAGCGCAGGGCAAGTGCAGCGACCGACTCGGATTAGCCCAAGACAACTGGATCGCACCTGAGACGACTTTTTTCCTCAACGTTTCGTCGTATTTTGTCCTTTCGTAGTTAAAATCGCGAGCCCTCCGATGTTAGTCCGAAATTAGTTTAGCCGAATCGTATATTGGCGAGATGTGACTACGTACTGCCTGCATGGGAATGGGGTCTAACTTACACCTTAATGTGTGATGCTATCGGTATAACAGCGGAATCTTAACGGCGTTCACCACCAAAGTGGGGACGATGACTTCCACCGCTAGATGGCATTAGCATCGAATTCGGTGGGAGGTTACCAAAACGTACTTTCTCGCTCGGATGAGGGAGACGCGACGCATAATGGGCAGTGTTTAGCAACGGGCGAAAAATGTGTGTGTATTTTGCACGTATACAACTCACACAACGGCTAGACGCCTCTGGATTAGGCGCCGAAACGTGTGTGACCCCAGGCCGCACGCACACGCCAGTTGGACGCTCCGCCTAGAGTCGGCAACGGTCGCTAAGGAATGCCCAAATTCCTCGCGAGAAACTCGAANTCACACACGTTTCGGCGCCTAGTCCAGAGGCGTCTAGCCGTTGTGTGAGTCCCATAATACGCACACATTTTTCGCCCGTTGCTAACACCAGCAAAATACGCACACATTTTTCGCCCGTTGGTAAACACCGCCCATTATGCGTCGCGTCTCCCTCATCCGAGCGAGAAAGTACGTTTTTGTTACCTCCCACCGAATTCGATACTAATGCCATCTAGCGATGGAAGTCATCGTCCCTACTTTGGTGGTGAACACTGTTAAGTCAATGCATTTTCCTTCTAAAACGCCATTATGCGGTCTAATTTTTATATCAATCGGGATATAACTCAAACGCCGAATTAAGACGCTGCACGGTACCATAAGCAACACTCAGGAATATCCTCGCTTAAGGTGATATAAAAATGGTATCTGTGGGGTGTTGTTCACGAAACTGTCTGAATTGGGTGTAAGGTAAGTGTACCAGTGGCCGAACCTCTAAGACGCTGTTCAGATACCGATAAATATTTAGCGTATAAAGACCGATGCGAGGTACAACTGACTTAATGAACATAAAGATGAAAGTTTTTAGTTTCTGAAACACATGGTATGTACATAGAAATATTGAATAATTTATTATTTATGCTGCGAGAAGTATGGAAAAGCCGAATGTACTAGGATCCGAACAGCCATCAACCCCTTGCCTTACGATTTAAATTCCAATAGCGCGTGCCATAAACAACAAAAATGTCGGCCATACATCGGGCCATTTCATGGTTTGGCTGAACGTTCAAAGTCTCACACGTCTCTCATACGTTTTGTTCACGTTTGGCCCGATTGATATACCACGTCTCTCACACGTTTTGTTCCCGTTTGGCCCAATTGATATACCACGTCTCTCACACGATATTGTAAGTGAAGGGGTTAATCATTACGTCCCAGTGTTCGAGCACTAAGAGACGCAGTTTCCGAACACCCATGGATCTGGATTTTTCTCTCGGAAGGCTAAAAAACCAGTTCCAAACAATTTCTTAGCTGCCCGGGGGCTTACCACTTTAATAATTTCACGCTTAGAAATAAATAATCCTATTCAATTCGGATAGCACCTCTATATCGAACAGACATCAAAAGCAACGTAACCTCTAAACTAATAAAATAACTTTTCTAATACATATTGCAAATGCTCTATTAAACACATATTATCAACAAAGAGTACTTACCAAGCTGTTTTTCGGATAATATTCTCTGTATTATCCTCCTTACTGTTATCCGAGGGATGATGGCAGTCGCGGCTGTGTCACGCTCGTGACGCACGCACACACTAACACATGGTTGTTCAGTAAAAGAATAAACAGAAGGAAACAAAATAAACCCAAGAGTAACCGAGAGAAATACTGATCACTGCTATGATTATGAATAATTAGAAAGCGATAACAAAAATACGGATAATGGTACTCTACGTCGCGGGGGTGAGTTACGCGGATACCGGGGTGTACGCTAGAACGCCTTCGTCGCTCGCGGTTGACTAACTTCTTTTTCCAGAACCCGAGTCCGCGTTCCTTCCTCGGTGGGCCCGTTCGGAGACCTCCTAGAGATTTATGGAGATTTTTGAATTCTTTATCCGGACCAGAATGCCCTGATTTTTCAAGAGGACATCGCTACTTCGGAAAAGTTGCCCAATGATAAAATGAAAAAATAGAGGCCATTTAATATACTACAATAATAATAATACGTGAACATAATAAACATTCTATTCTAGCCATAAACTATTATTCCACGACAGCAATAATATTACAATTTGAATTACATAATCAGACGCTAGCGGAATCGTTAATATAAAAATCGCTAAATTTGCGACTTGCAACTTTCAAGTAAAAGTTATAACGAAAGCGTACTTAAAATCGCCCAATTCGCGATAAATCGCCCGATCTGGACATTCTGGCCCGAGCGTGAGCGCCGACAACACCACCGCGGCGGAACGCCGAATGATAAAATTTGAATTAAATAATCAGACGTTAGCGGAATCATTAATTTAAAAATCGCCAAATTTTCGACTCGCAACTTTCAAGTAAAAGTTATAGCAAAAGCGTACTTAAAATCGCCCAATTCGCGATAAATCGCCCGATCTGGACATTCTGGCCCGAGCGTGAGCGCCGACAACGCCACCGCGGCGGAACGCCGAATGATAAAATTTGAATTAAATAATCAGACGTTAGCGGAATCGTTAATTTAAAAATCGTTAAATTTGCGACTTCCAACTTTCAAGTAAAAGTTATAACAAAAGCGTACTTAAAATCGCCCAATTCGCGATAAATCGCCCGATCTGGACATTCTGGCCCGAGCGTGAGCGCCGACAGCGCCACCGCGGCGGAACGCCGAAGCGACGAAGCAGCGGCGACGCTGCCTACCATTTAGACACCTCAACGGCGACGCGTTCCAGCGGCCGAAATCTAATTCGCTAGAGTGCACACCTTGGGCACACGCACGGTCACAGAGGCGCCCTTGCGTCCCCGGCGTGGAGACTTAACTCCGGAACGGCGAAATCGGCACTTCATTTTGTTTTCCAGCCGCCTGCAGCGCCACTCCCTCGCGGCGGCAGTGCGTCCTTTGTCGCGGCGAACAATCGCTCAACCTGACGCGGAAGCGTCTCGAAAAGGGTCCGCCTCTTCGCCTAATTCTCCTAAATTCACTCTCCAGCCCCACTCTGACTCCTCTCCCGCCCTGGCCCTCTCCTCGCGACTGTCGCTCTCATCCTCTCCACGAGTTGCACACGAGGCATTTCTGATTGCCTGTTTACCGAGGCAGACGAGTGCGCCCGAGGGAGGATCCTCCTTCAACGGCTCTTTTTACGAGGCGCCATCACTCGACGGGAAACGCGAATTTTTAAACCGCCCATCGTTCCTCCGAGACGATATCCCTCCAGTTAGATCGAGCTGGGAAGTTTCTTCTAATAATTACGAAATTGAAGGAAGGGTTGAGAAAAGGGCTGGTTTGATGTGGCGCAGGCAACGTTGGACTTACGTAGTGCGTTAGAATCCTTCGGAGTAAATGAATCGTTACATCTTCTGACTTCCCTCCTACCAAGACCTGGTTTAGAATATGTTTAATCCCGTTTCAATCCGAAATCTACCGATTGACCGTTATAAGGATCAAATTGCAAATTACATTTTCTGCGCTGTACGTTTCTTCGTAATTTTATAGGTCGGAAATGAATTTCGATCAAATGTAGCAAAGGATCCTTCCTTAACGTTTCTGACACATGTGAAGGGACAAAAAATGTATCCTCGCATTTATATTATTCTTTAGTAGTTCAAACAATATTGTTGCAGAGCGGCGCAAGAAAATAATCAATTACCCATCAAAGAATATTTTATTACATTTCATATGAGATAGAGTATTCATTTTTTCGTATTCACTTTTTATTGAAGTTCTTGTGAGTGACAATATTCTAAATATGGTATAAATGTTTAAATATCAGAAATCGAGCGTCGATAACCCATCCCAATCAATTCGTAGGACAAATTAGTAAGGCCGTTTCGCAAGTGTCCGAGAGAGCGGAAATCCTGAATTTTCGAGAATTTTCCCTGCCAATGAGAATGCTCAATTCAAGTCTGACTTCCTCCCTCCACCGTGTTGGAGGGAGAGCTATGCACTTTAGTATTTTTTAAATTCGTTGTAAAAAATCAGATTCGAACCGACAGTTGCCGAGACAACACACGATCTCACAAAAAAAACATTGCCGAGTCAACATAGATTCACTCAAATTGCCGAATCAACCAAAAATCGAATTCGTTCATTGCCATTCGTATATTTGACCCTCAAAACCCCTTCGATGTACAAAAATTTAGCCAAATACATATATCTTTATTCAATTAATTGCAAAAATAGCTCAAATTGCTCCCTTCCCATGAAAAGCTCAAATCAACTATTTATGCCAAATATAGTTGAACATTCATTCCATTAAAGACTCAGCTAAAATCATTTTACCAAATGTCAGAATACATTTGGTTTCACGTGTGTTGTATGTACAAGATTTTCTGCTTCCTCAAACCGAAGACATGTATTAAAAACTATATCGAAACAAATAAAAAAATTAGAAACTAAATTTTAAAACAATATTTTATTTGGCGAGCACCCGAGGTATACTCCTAGCACATGATCATTTTGATTCTCGCCAAATAAAATATTGTTTTCAAATTTAGTTTCTAAAAGATTATATTTTCTGACTTGGCTTCAGCGGTCTCAAAAACATCCGGAAAGCTTTTTTCTATTAAAATCCAATCGATTTAAGGCTAGGATGGGTATAGTTCCTTTTCGTTCCGTGCGAGGCGGTATCTCATGTAGGCTGCCCAAAAACTATATGACAGTCCACCTATCATGTTTGTGCGAAAAAGTAGTCTGTGACTGGAGCGACGACGATGATGATAACAGAACCACGATTCTGAGAGTACTGAAAAACTTTAAGATGCTATATAGATCTTCTAGATGCTAGATCTTCACGTAGGTACCAGCGATCGGAGCCGGGTAAATTTTAAAATATTCATGATCTTTTACTTGATTTTTTTAGCTGATCAAACGTTCATTTTTTTCTATAGTAATGGAGAGACTAGATTCCCGTTTCCCCCACTCCTTAAATCTCCATCCTTGGCGTATAGAACTCTATAGCGTCTCGCTCGAACTTAACACATTCGCGACCGGCAAATTTTTTCCGTTTCAAATACTGAGTATCGGCGAAAATAATGAAATTCTGAAACTAGTTGCCGCAAACTTGTATCGTGTATCGTTATGGGCGTGAATCACGTCAGCGGCAATCAGGAATAGAATTTAAAATGACGTGAATTCACATCAGTGGCAACCAGGAATAAAACTTGAAAAGACGTGAATTCACGTCAACGGTCGCGAATGTGTTAAGCGCGCGTTTCTCTCGTCACATGACGCTGTCACATGACGAGTTTCTCGCTCGAAAATGTATTTGGCTCGAAACTCTACCGAGTGTCTTGATAGATCACCGTCCAAAAAGTCAAAATGTCGATTCACTTTTTCTAGATTATTTTACTTGGCATGCAAATATTCATTTGTGGAAGTAATTACGCTTTTTCTACTTTTAACTATCTTACATCTTCAGATAAACACAAACGATTAATACTTTCCCGTTTTATCAGTCAGCAAACAATATGTCCGAAAATGCAACTCTAGATGACATCTTATAATCTGAATATTCCTTTCGCGCATGAATATTCGTATTTTTTACTACAATCTCATTTAATATGTTCGTAAGTAAAATCGTGTACAAATACTTAAATACGTCGCAAACGTTTACCGGCTATAATGTTTAAAATTATTCGGTGGGGTAATTCTTACGATTTTGCCACAGTAAATGCCAAACCTTGCGACGAATACATCCTATATCTGAATTTAGAAAACTAGTTTAGCCGAATTGATCAGATCTTTTCCGTAGTACCTGAATATTGAAGTATACAAGGTTATTTTCACCCCTCCAAGGGATACAAGACAAATGCCGTTTGGCCTCGCATAAGCGCATATTGTATATAAAGCCATTTCGAATTCAGGAGATGGCCCAACAAACAAGACTACATCACGATTAATAACATCCTTCAACCTGAATTGTAATTTTATAAGCGATGCTTTCTGAAACAAAATAAGAACAATTACTCTTAGACTACTAGTCATCAAGAAGACAAATTTATTTACTCGATTGGTAATACGCAGTCTACTTACATCGCCGAGGTCCACTTTCGTCTTATATCCCATATAATTAATAAGTTTCATAGACTCGAGGTAGTTAAAGTAAACCCAATTTTTGGCTCCAATAATTCTCGAACTATCTCCAGGATTTATTTCCGCCAAGAATATGCGTTCGAACGGTGACGACGTACCGTTAAACTGAGTAAACCAAATTTGTTTCAATGCTTCTTTCATTCCAAACTCATCGGTATCAATGAAATTCTTCTTTGCTAGCCATTTCATAGCAGATAACATAACATTTGTGTCCAATAAAATGTCTATCAATAGATTCTCTTCTCTCCGCTTTTGACACGTGACATTTTCCTTAATAAGCGTGTTCATTTCGTAATTATCATATACTTCTCTAACCGTGTGAATCGACGGGATTGAATATGCCTCTGGATCAACACGAAGTAGCCTAAAAAGTTGAAAAATTTTCTCCACTAAAGGTCGGAAGACTTTCCACTTGTTTCTAAAAATTCAATGTTACCGTTGAAACGTATGCAAATTGAAGATAACTGACAATCTAAATATAACTGTTATGAATCAATATTAATAAAATTTTTACTTCGTAAAATACTAATTATAGTCTTAACTCTTCCAAATGAAGCGAATACCAATTATTGAAAATGACAACTTACGAAGCATTCAAGTTGTTCATTACACTGAAACCTTCAATACGCGTCTGCAAATTCATGGTAATATACTTCATAGCATTGGAGTCGTCGTTTGCAAAAAGATCCTCCGTTAGTCTCCAAATTTCGTCGTCCGTAATTACGGCCGGCGATTTTGTCGAAGTAGGTTTATTACGAGTAGTTGGCACTGCTATTGATGCTGGAACAATTGGTTTAATAATCGTGTACAATGGTCGCGCAGCTATAGTCGGTTGTGTTGTAGTTGTAATACCAGGTACAGTACTTATTCCAGGGGCAATACTTATTCCAGGTGCAGTACTTATTCCAGGTGCAATACTTATTCCAGGTGCAGTACTTATTCCAGGTGCAGTACTTATTCCAGGTGCAATACTTATTCCAGGTGCAGTACTTATTCCAGGTACAGTACTTACTCCTGGAACATTCGGTTGATTCCGAGGTTTCTCTGTCATAGTGTTCTTACTCTCTGGCTTTCCTTTAATAGTTTCATAGATTGATTTTGCTCCCTTGCCAAGAGTCTTTGTTAGATCCAGAATGTCATTCACCTGACTTTTGATCTCCTTCGCTTTATTTTTAATTTCCTTCTTATCACTATTCAAGAGGCTAGGTATATTTGATGATCCGCTTTTAGGTTCTTGAGGTGCATTTTGAGTTGTACTTATAGGTACTTGAGGGGGTAAGGGTTTGGCGGTTTGGACTTGAGGGGGCAAGGGTGGGATGATTTGGATAACGATGTTAGGCTGTGGTTTTGGAGTGGTAAACTTTTGAGTAACTGGAGCACGTGTATATGGAGTTGTGGACACGGTGCCATAACGATTCGGCTGACTAGTTACTTGACTTCCTGTTTTATGTCTGGTATTATTGAACTTAGTGGCCGTGGAATTTATCTTTGGAGTTGTGTCACTGATAAAAATTCGACGAGATGTAGGAGTAGTGGAGTAGATATGTCGTTGACTTTTGGTAGTACGCCATGTATTATTTGACTCGGTCACATTGAAACTCATTCTTGGAGTAGTCGTTCTTAAAGCAGTCACTCTTGGAATAGTCATTCTTGGAGTAGTCGTTCTTAAAGCAGTCACTCTTGGAATAGTCGTTTTTAGAGAAGTCACTCTTGGAGCCACTCTAGTTGTTGAATTACGATTTTGGAAAATAGTGACATTACCTCTCGGCTGACTTGATGTTCGATTTGTAGTTCGTCCTGGGTACCGTGATTGATTAACGGTGGTAATTTTCTTAGGAGTGTAAGTCCCCGTAGTAACCCTCTTAGAAGAGTAACGAGGTGTAGTAGTGGTAACGTTATGACTCGCCTGCCCAAGTTTTCGATTACTTGTACCACTTCTTGTACGATTCATGTTTGTATTGCGTATAATTGATTTCGGAGTAGTTGTCCTTTCAGTAAGCCTAGTTGAACTAGGCCGAGGTGTAGTATTAACTTTATTAATTTTGACATCTAAAACCGTGAGCCATGTAAAAATGACGTGGTCAGAATGACGTAATTTACCCCTTTAGTTACGAAGTGTCACCATAGTAGCTACCACCTGACCGACAATTTTTTACGATATGCCATTATATTGCCCCCTTATTACGTATACAATATTAGCACTTCACGATCGAACTGTTAGTATAAACGGTATAGCTTTACGGTTGACTCCGTCGTAATTAAAGGGTTAAGAAAAAATATGTGATGATATTTAAAATTTAGTCTGTAACTTTTAGTGCAAACTTACCGTGCCCTCTCCGTTCATGTTCTAAAAACTTATCCGTTATATCAAAACCTCTTTTTCCAGTTTGTCTACTAATTCTTTTAGCCTTTTTAACAAATTTGGGACGAGTTGATGTAATATTCTCATTACCTAAAACTGTAAGCAATGTCATAATTACGTGGTGTGAACAATGAAATTTAAGGGAAAAGTCTGACGGTATGTGAATTTTAATCTTTCCCTAGTAGGATTTTTTCTTACGATTGTCTCTCTGAACGACTTTTAAAAATTGTATTATCTTCGAATCCTCTATATCAGCTTCTGCAACGATAATCCAACAATTAGAATGATATAAACAAATAGAACACCATACAATATTTATGTGTCAATGCATATTTGAAATTTTCAAACGATTTTATACTAGAATCTTTAGGGGTAACATTATTACAAAAATAATTCATATATCCAAGGAACTAGTATAACTCGTGTTAAACATTGTATAATTATTTATATTTGTTTTACTTGTACACTGTGTTCAACTACCTGATTTCCTGTGCTTATGAATATGACTTTCCGTAGTAGTAATTGATTTAGGTGTTGTAGTTCTGAAACGCCTCCTTAATATTCCTATACGCCTTCCTATTTTGATTCTTGGCCTCACACGAATTCTAGGATAATTTTCCCCATCGCAATTTTCTGTAAATTTCATAATTATACCCTGAACATTAATTCTTAATAAAACTTATAATTAATATTATAGTATTATATGCACTATCAGAAATAACTCTTATGTTTTCCAAATTACTTGACATATGTTTTGAAACTAATCGTTTATTGTTAACACTTTTGAGACTTTATTCTACACATGTAACAAGTATATTCATCCCGAATAACCTTCAATGATTAACAATAAGTGTATACATACCAATGACAATTGCAACTAGAAGACAAACAAATACTAATACTTTTAAATCCATAGCTCTAAAAACACCGCGACATTACACAATTGAAACTGTTAGCTTTACTAAGTTTGTCAGACTGCCAAGATTCATTTTATATCCTTCGTTAAATCGAAGTATGTTTGCTTGCAAGGCTTATCTAAAACTATTATTGGGTTTTACCTACAAACATGCTAATTATACATATAACCCAGAAATCGCAGAAGATCCTGACCTTTCACGATAACACTTGGAGTATGGATACTGCGGACATAGTTTCTCATTCATACACGCATCTTCTTCTCTGAAGTCAAGTAAAATTCCTTATTTGCTCCTAATATTGCTATTTTCACGTAAAACGAAGAGTAAAGCGTAGTAATTAAAATTTCCATCTTTTAAAAACGCCCCAACGAGTGGTTGAAAAATAATAACATTTTGCTAAAAGGTATTTTTCGTTAGTTTATAGGAAATAGTCATTACCTAAGAAGTCCATTCCTTAAGGTGAAATGAAACACGACGAGGAACTTGATCGACGTCGATAAAGAAGATTTTTCTAAATGCCTACGTTGCCGACGTTCGTTTTTATATTGACAGCTGTGTCGAATTATATTGGGTATTGTCCCAAATGGCATACTCCACCTGTCGTTTTCGTACAATAATTATAAAGAAATCGAAGTAAAACTCCAAAAATCCTCTGGATTCATGCTTTCTGGGGCCCTAATTGACTACAAAAGGACCCCCGGCGCCATCTGTGATTTCCAGGTCAATTAAATTTTCACTCCGAGACCTCGTATTACCATCGTTTTGGCATAGAAGCGCATACAACACTTTTTTTGCCTTTATCCCGTTCAAATGCGAGTTTATCGATTACCAGAGTGTTCTAAATTGTCGTAAAATTGTCCGGACCCTTGCGATTCTCATATCAGAGCCTTCGATAATTGTGTATTGATCGAAATATGAGAGCTCGACGCCATTTTGGTTCTGATCTGGGCTAAGTTAAAAAATTTTGTTGAAAAATCCAAATTTTGAATGTATCAGGACAATTCTTAAATGATCAGGAGTGATGTGTCAAAGTTTCGGACAGTTTGGTCTAATGCCCTTAAAAAAAAGTGTTGTATTCGTATCAACTGATTTGAAGGGTGTTTCACTTCACCTTAAGCTACATCTCCACGGGAGAGTGACTCCCCAGAGTAACTCAAGAATTACTCTCAGGTGTGTGTCCACCTAAGAGTGATTTTTACGAGTTTTACTCTCGAAAGTAATCCCTAAACTAACCCGATTTGCTCTCGAAGAGTTCGATTCTCCAGACCGTGTCCACGTGAAAGTTAATATCTTTCGAGACGATGCCACAAGAGGAGCTGAAAAGAATTACAGCAAGGGTATTTCGCCGTAAAAGCGTTAAAAATAATTAATAATATCCGATCTAACATAACATCTGGTAATTTTCTTTAACTTAAGTATTTCATTTCCACCCGCTTGGCGGCCACGCGCCCTCTATTGTTTTACATTTTCTAACAGATGCAGGGAGAAAAATAAACCCCTTCTTCGTTCCGACAGCTTCAAAATATTCACCGGGTAATTACGTGGGATAAATCTGTGTTAATAACACCGTATATAATCATATATCGAAGGTGGAGTCCCTGGAGCATAGGAAATTCGTCACGTAGCCGCACAGTGGGAACCTACATGGTCTGCCTTTTAGCGCAGTTAGGTCTTTCGGGAAGAGGGACAATACGACTTAGAGGCGTGGTCTAAACCGTGATACTTTAACCTCCACGTAAACGACTCTTAACCTTAGGCGAAGAACGCCATTGGAGCCGAGCACTGACGATGCGAAATGTTTCTTGCCACCGCGGGCTGCCCTTCGGAGAAAGAAGAACGCGCCGCACTTACCCTTACTCCGTTCCACCCCCGAACTCCTTTAACCCTCCCGTTTTCTTGCCTCGACAAGACGTCCCGGCGGGGCGATTCAATCTTTGCTGCTTTTTGTGGAGCTATCAATGTCTCCTGCTCGCTCTGCCTGTAAAATAAAATCGCTCTTGTTCCGCCGAGGTGAACCGGCTCGAGGTCTCGACCTTCGACTACTTGGCGGAGATCGCAGCCAATCAAACCGACCGATACGTTCGAAACTGATGGGAAAACGCGAAACGAGATGCGACAAGATGCGAACCACGATTTTTGGAAGCAGGACACAGACTGGGCAAAATATGCTATGTATTAGGTCGAGGAATAAGTTTCCGCCGTTTTAAGGTGAAGTGAAACACGTCGAGGAACTTGATCAACGTCGATAAAGAAGATTTTCTAAATGCCTACGTTGCCGACGTTCGTTTTTATATTGACAACTGTGTCGAATTATATTGGGTATTGTACCAAATGGCATACTCCACCTGTCGTTTTCGTACAATAAATATCAAGAAATCAAAGTAGAACTCCAAAAATCCTCTGGATTCATGCTTTCTGGGGCCCTAATTGACTGCAGAGGGACCCCCTGCGCCATTTGTGATTTCCAGGTCAATTAAATTTTCACTCCGAGACCTCGTATTACCATCGTTTTAGCATAGAAGCGCATACAACGCTTTTTTTGCCTTTATCCCGTACAAATGCGAGTTTATCGATTACCAGAGTGTTCTAAATTGTCATAAAATTGTCCTGACCCTTTCGTTTCTCATATCAGAGCCTTCGATAATTGTATATCGTTCGAAATATGAGAGCCTGACGCCATTTTGGTTCTGGTCTGGGCTAAGTTAACAAATTTCTTCCAAAAATCCAAATTTTGAATGTGTCAGGACAATTCTTAGATGATCAGGAGTGATGTGTCAAAGTTTCGGACAATTTGGTCTAATACCCTTAAAAAAAAGTGTTGTATTCGAATCGACTGATTTGAAGGGGCACTTCACCTTAAAGAATTCATCAAATTCATGCGCTTCTAGTGCATGAGGTTGTAGCAGAATTATAAATGAGATGCTTTAATAGTGAACTAGTATACGTTTATTATACATTTCTAAATAAACTATTTATTTTACATTGTCATGCTGTAGTTTTGTATAATTGTGCATGAAAACCAATACATTTATGTATTGAATTTATAATATATTGCAAGGAACGCCGAGTATTGTAAAAGATAAGCCCTATCGAAATGACGAGGCTAAAGGTGGATTCACCCTATCCGATACGTTTCGATTCAGGCACGTGTCGGTGCCGATCCAACAAAACATTGTAACCTACGTTTCAATGGTTCCGTTTACTCTGTCCAACCTGGGTATAGGGTGAACAGTGCCATTGAAACTCGTGCTACAATGTTTTGTCGCATCGGCACCGTCACGTGTTGGATAGTCTGAATCAGCCTTAATACGACAGACAAAGCTATCAACGGACTGCCAGTTTTTGACAGATTCCTAGTTGTTGCCAGAAAAGACCCTGGATAAACGGGAGAATGTATAATTTATACATAATGTAACATGTTTATTTCTTCAACAATGTATTTAGTTGAGGAACAAGTGTCCCACCTTTTTTAACGTAACGCAACGCAATTAAATGAATAGAAGTGGAATATTGTAAGGCACGTTTCCCTGCATACAGTTGGAGGGTAAAATGTTTCGTTAACTTATTCTATAAAATATCGATAAGTAATAATTTCAGCAGATTTGCGATAGAAATAATCGTTGTAAGAAGAAAGTGAGGTAGACAGCGGTGGATTAATTCTAATTGAGAAACGAAAAAGGTAATGAAATCGGCAAATCACAGGTAATTAAGAAACTCGGTAGAGTTTCGCGCCAAATATATGTATATAGAGGTGCGAAATTCTATAAAAATGAAGTGCCCCGATCAACCCGATTCTTCCCCTAAATGACAGCCGAGGAGCTATTCACTCGAAAATCAATGAAAGCGGTTTCCTTCTTCGAGAACCTATTACCTTTGATTTCATTTGACATGATTCGGTAACAAGTGACGTTCAACTTTAAAATAGTCAAAATGTGTCGGTAATTTTCAACATTAACGGCGTTCACCACCAAGTGGGGACGATGACTTCCACCGCTAGATGGCATTAGCATCGAATTCGGTGGGAGGTAACCAAAACGTACTTTCTCGCTCGGATGAGGGAGACGCGACGCATAATGGACAGTGTTTAGCAACGGGCGAAAAATGTGTGCGTATTTTGCACGTCACACAACGGCTAGACGCCTCTGGACTAGGCGCCGAAACGTGTGTGACCCTCGGCCGCACGCACACGCAAGTTGGACGCTCCGCCTAGAGTCGGCAACGGTTGCTAAGGAATGCCCAAATTCCTCGCGAGAAACTCGAAAATCCTGAAAAAGGTGCTCCACGGGGACAACGATTTTGAGCGTATTTCTCAACCGATCGAGCTCAACAAGTGCTCGCTTTAAAGATAAAATGTTGACGTGTGTTTATATGGGAGCGATTTTCGATCAAGCACCTTCCTAGTTAAAAGGGCATTGAAATTATGTCATTGCACTTTTTTATATGATAATGACCACTTATCGAAAATCGCTCCCATATAAACACAGGTCAACATTTCGTCTTCGATATGAGCACTCGTTAAGCTCGATCGGTTTAGAAATACGTTCGGAATCGTTGTCCCCGTGAGGCCCTGCAAAATCGCTGGAGTGGTGAGCGCCCTTAAAGTCCACGATTTCTTGAGTGAATAACCCCTCGATGACAGTTTTTCGTGGTTATTTCCACATTTGGTAATTCCACGAAATATTCGAGAATGTAGGGTCGGTCGACAAGTTCTCGGATCTCGTCGAGCAAGCGAACGACGATGGAGGTCTGGAAAAGATCCGACCAGGGTGCTCCAAAATCCGACGACGCGGGATCTGGTCGAAGCAGTCTCTCTTTCTCTTGTAGCAGGGACAGTCGTTGTCCGATTCGAGACCGAATTCAGAATATGGCCTGGCCGAGAATGCGAATGAATAGCGGGGGCTGGCCGCAACACGAAAAGGGCGGCCGGCCGCCCCATCGGCGAACGCCGACAGTAACGCTACTAATATGCAAATCTTATCATCCGATTTATTCGTTAGTCCCTGGCCGACCTCGTCCGAATATCCTCCTGCTCCCCCGGTTCATCCTCGTTTTCGTTCCTCCATCCTCCAGCGCCGTTACACGTTTCGACGCCACCCTCAAAGGAAAATAGGAGAATATTGCGGTCGCCCGAATAACCAGCGATTTTGCTAACGCCCCGATAAGCCTCTTCTCTTATCGCCCAATTTGTTCGCGAGGCCTTCCCGAACTTCCGATCCTCTTTCCTTGCTCTGCCATCCTCTTTCGTTGCTTTGCATTTTGTATCAGAGCGTTGGACGTCACGATAAGGGATATCAATTATTGTACTCGGCTTTCCTTTATGACAGACTTCTCGTAACGCGTGATTATGTTCTTTGAAAGAAATGAAAGTACTGAACCTGAGAAATACTAGGGAGTAAGTAACTTACGTCAGGGTTGTGTACGCGTCTGTCTTGTTCGTTTTACTTTTCTTCGAAAGTGATTTCCGTTCATTCCTGTTTACTTACTCTCGCGTGCGTCACGCTTCTGATTCACGCAGGACAATCATTCACAGTGATAATATTGAAAAACATTTGCGTCAGAAAATGTATTGGGTTGATACTTTAGTAATGGCGTTTTTTTAGGCTGGGTGAACCTGGAATCCAGTTTGAGCCACAACAAAAATTAACAGGCTTATTGGAATGTTTCTGTGATGTAGACGTTTGTGACGTGTTGAGTTTGGTTTGTGCGATTTTTTTTACCAGAGTTGACCAGAGCTGTTAGAAAAAATAAACAAATTCCGAAAATGACCATTTTAACGTTTTTGAAGTTCTGAGAGGCTCTGAATTTTTCTAGCTGTCAAGACCAACCCCTGTCAGTTTAAAAAAATTCTGAGTTCAAGTACTATCCCCAGTGTACGCCTACAAATTAACTCAAGCTCCTGCCGGAACCCTGAGCCACAGAAAAAAAAATCATAAAAATAGCGAAAGGAAATGCAAGCCACTGCGAGAAGTCTACGCCATGGAAAAAAATCTTGAAAATGGCATGATTTTTATCAGTGTAACCAAGTATTTCGAATTACAGGGTGCAATATGCACACCTTTGCGGGATTTACAGCGTGAAGGGAAAGCGTCCTACAAAAATGGCGGGATCGCAATGAAATGGCGTGATTTTTATCAGTGTAACCAGGTATTTCGAATTACAGGATACAATATGCACACCTTCGCGGGGATTTACAACGTGAAGGGAAAGCGTCCGACAAAAATGGCAGGATCGGAAAGAAATGGTATGATTTTTATTAGTGTAACCAGATATTTCGAATTATAGGATACAATGTGCACATTTTCGAGGGATTTACAGCGTGAAGGGGAAGCGTCCGACAAAAATGGCGGGATCGGAATAAAATGGCATGATTTTTATCAGTGTAACCAAGTATTTCGAATTACAGGATACAATATGCACACCTTCGTGGGATTTACAGCGTGAAGGGGAAGCATCCGGCAGAAATGGCAGGTTCGGAAAAAATGGCATGATTTTTATAAGTGTAACCAGGTATTTCGAATTACAGGATACAATATGCACACCTTCGCGGGGATTTACAACGTGAAGGGAAAGCGTCCGACAAAAATGGCAGGATCGGAAAGAAATGGTATGATTTTTATTAGTGTAACCAGATATTTCGAATTATAGGATACAATGTGCACATTTTCGAGGGATTTACAGCGTGAAGGGGAAGCGTCCGACAAAAATGGCGGGATCGGAATAAAATGGCGTGATTTTTATCAGTGTAACCAGGTTTTTCGAATTACAGGGTGCAATATGCACACTTCCGCTGGTATTTACAGCGTGAAGAGAAAGCATCCGACAAAAATTGCAGGATCGGAATGAAATGGCGTGATTTTTATCAGTGTAACCAGGTATTTCGAGTTACAGGATACAATATGCACACCTTTGCGGGATTTACAGCGTGTAGGGTAAACGTCCGGCAAAAATGGCAGGTTCGGAAAAAAATTGCGTGATTTTTATCAGTGTAACCAGGTATTTCGAATTACAGGGTGCAATATGCACACCTTCGCGGGGATTTACAGCGTGAAGGTAAAGCGTCCGACAAAAATGGCAAGATCGGAAAGAAATGGCGTGATAAACGAGGGAGGTCGCGATTTGACATTGATTCAGTCTCTTGGCAGAGCAGCCAAAGGGTGTAAAGGAGGATCTGTGGGTCCCGTCGATCTCTTTAAACGCATCTAAGGACAACCCTCTCGGAGGGTTGCGATGAAAGCCGCTCGTTAATCAAGTACGTCCACTTTACCCCTTGACCCTCGAGGACAAGAGTCGACTGCCACTCGACCTCGTGACGCAAACTTTGATCCTGCATTTTCCTTTCCCTTCGCTCCTTCCTCGAGGCGTCGATCTTGATTTTTCGTCGGCTCGACAAATTTCGACTCTTAACTAACGATTTGCACCCAACTGGGCGTGAAATTAAACGTACTCGGACGGAAAAATGGAAATCTCCTATTTTGTACGAATGTTCACAAATATCAATATTCCGCTGCACGGATTCATGATAAATATTCAACCTGTAGGCTATTAAACATAAAAATGTCGGGACGGCCGGAGATTTATTATTTTTCGCAGATCCGCTAATTTATTCGTCTCTTTAATTTCGCTAGGGGTTTTTGTTTTTATGAAAATCTGATCTACATACGGTGGAGCTGAATTTCACCTTCGCATATTTTAACGCTTAAATTAATCAGCATTCCAAAGAATTCGACGTTCTTTACCTCCGTTTGCCTTTAGAGCCGATATATCAGTTGATCGAGTAATCGCTCAAAGAGGCTATCATCAAATTTTAATAAACCCTTGCCGTACGTCAATATTTTATCGTAAATTGGAATCTCATCCGGTTTAACGAATTTCAATATTATGTTCCTATACCCAGAGTGTATAGGTGGTTCTCACTTTACAAATTCCCGCTTTACGCGTTTCCATCGTCACTTCTTTTGGTCGGAATTTTTATTTCAAATCGTGCGCGGCGAATTTTAGGAATTCTCGATTTTACAAACGGTCGCCAGGAAGCCATTAATTCCCGAAGGCGAGCACCACCTGCATTTTATATCCATAATTTAGATCCACAAGAATTAACGATAACTCGATAGAATACTAAAATACTAAAATACTACAGAAACAAAATTTTAATCAAAGGCGAGAAATATGCTCTCGAAGTCGACTGTGACCCCGCGTATCAAAAGTATGTAAAATTCGGGACGGCGGTTAAAAGGGCGTGCAAAAAATGCCACTTTTCCCAGCGTTTCGGAGTCGAAGGTCGGAAATTGTTGATCCCGAGGCATAACGACGTTTCGACTTTGGGGCTTGAATTGGCGAAACGCGGAGCGGGCCGCGCGTTTACGAATAAATTAGAAGGCGGCGCCGCGGCTCGCAAGGGTGAGCCGATGATCGTTCCTTTTTCGAATTACCTCGGCACTTGGACCCCCGCGGAAGAATGCATTTGCATGACAAACGGCTCCCGGCCTTGGCTCCTTTTTTCTCCCGGTGGGACGCAATTTAGCCGCGGATCTCTCTGACGGGCGAACGAGCCGCATTTATTCGCGCATCTCTGCGGCGACCTGCCTATATGCCGGCATTTCGTGCCTGTCCGCATCTACATTTACACGGGGCCAAGCTCATCTCGTGTCCGGGCCCCGGGAGAACCTCGGACGACCCGATGTCGACCGATTTCGCCTTCTCTTTTTACCGACGGCTGCGGCGCGTTTCCCGAAACGCGGCCATGCACATCAAAGGACATTCCGCGGGCCGGGCCTATCGGCTGAATTATTTGCGCGGCAACAATGGCTTTGCGCGATTGCCCCGGGAATCGGGGGAAAAATCCCGGGCCTTTGTTCTTCTCGATTTTTTGGCAAGCGAGGGGGCTAGACCGGACCGAGGCCGGCCGTTCGCGAAACGCCCGCTAGGTGGCTACCTTGACGCGAAAGCTTTCTCGCGAGCGACGTACCTATCGAATTCACTCTCACCTCCGGGGAAACCGCAAATCGTTTAATTTAAGGTGAAGTGAAACCCCCTTCAAATCAGTCGATTCGAATACAACACTTTTTTTTAAGGGTATTAGACCAAACTGTCCGAAACTTTGACACATCACTCCTGATCATCTAAGAATTGTTCTGACACATTCAAAATTTGAATTTTTGGAAAAAATTTTTTAACTTAGCCCAGACCAGAACCAAAATGGCGACAGGCTCTCATATTTCGATCGATATACAATTATCGAAGGCTCTGATGTGAGAAACGAAAGGGTCAGGACAATTTTACGACAATTTAGAACACTCTGGTAATCGATAAACTCGCATTTGAACGAGATAAAGGCAAAAAAAGTGTCGTATGCGCTTCTATGCTAAAACGATGGTAATACGAGGTCTCGGAGTGAAAATTTAATTGACCTGGAAATCACAGATGGCGCAGGGGGTCCCTCTGCAGTCAATTAGGACCCCAGAAAGCATGAATCCAGAGGATTTCTGGAGTTCTACTTTGATTTCTTGATATTTATTGTACGAAAACGACAGGTGGAGTATGCCATTTGCTACAATATCCAATATAATTCGACACAGTTGTCAATATAAAAATGAACGTCGGCAACGTAGGCATTTAGAAAACCTTCTTTATCGACGTTGATCAAGTTCCTCGACGTGTTTCACTTCACCTTAAGTTATCGTTATATGTCCCATTCATATAGACGTATTATAATATTTACTGCAATAATCAAGAACATGGAACAAGAAGGAAAACTCACCGATAAGCGTATCGATGCTTGTATTGGACGAGTTTTTAAGTGACGTTTGGAAGAAATAACCTCTGCAACGACGATGTCGATATTTAATATAAACTATCTAGATGGAAACCATAGTCGTTTCAGTTCCATGGATAACATTTCTTTGGTTTCAGAGTGAATCCGACGTACGATAATTTTGGAATTGCTGAAAAACATAATTGTTGCGTCGCGTTACCCTGGCGTTGGAAGTGAGATTTTTTAGTTAAAGAGAATAATTAGATGTTAGTAATTATTCATAGTTATTCCCTTGCGAAATTCCAAATACGCGTTTGATAATTGTTCCTTTGGCATCGTTATGTTTAGCTGTTTTTTGGCTTATTTTTATTTCACTTTGAATGACAATGATTGATCGAGAGTAACACCCTGATACCAATGGAAACGTTTACGCGAATCTCCATTTACTAAAGCGCTGTTTTCGTGCTTATGCATGCATGTGCATCACGAAACAAAGATTACGCTTTTTCGGCGGATTCCGATTCGTATTTTGAAAATCGCCGATATATGTCCCCCCTAAATCGGGGTCGAGAATGTCAAAAGCTTCATCGGATCAAAAAAAGTATGATCGCATGATCGAGATTCGGCGATTGATTGATCAAACTCGGCGCAGTCAAATGACCACGAAGCCGGACGCATCGACGCTCGAGATATATCTAATTGTTTTGATATTAAAACAAAGACTAATGTAATTACCAATTACCGGTAAAGAAAACGCGTTTTACTTTCCGAATCGGTCCCTTTCATAACATACGAACTGATGTGTAATACCGTGCCGTGGGAAGTTTCATTTCAATAATTCTCTTCTCATTCATGTCGATGTTATCAATTAGCTGGCAAAATGTGTCTTATCATTTTGAGCGAATGTTAACAAGGCCTATCGAGACTGCATTACGAAGCCTCTCTAGATCGACTTCTTTCCTAGTAGCACAAAATATTTGTCCTATATTTTCTATATATTTAACCAATATCGTACATTTTGTAAATATTTAGCAGACATTTGAAATATTTGCCAAACATTTACTTTAGAATATTATCNAAATGTTTATAAATTAGTGAACTAAATATGTCATTGAGATTTTCAACAAATATTTCAAATATCTTCGAATGAAATCTAAAAGAAATCGTAAAAAATCTGTCGCTCAAGATATTTAGCAAAGATTAGAAAGAAATATTTAGAAATTATTCTATGCTACTAGGGCTACTACTATTTGCGACGACAAGCTATCGGTGCATCGATTGGCCCTGGAAATTAGCTCCCACGGATGCCCTGGCATCAACTTTTTAATTACGTCCTATCTTAAACACTCGTCCGCTCGAAGGAAGCCAATTTAAGGGCACGATAGATGGCGCTTCGGTTGTCGCGTGGTCCTCATCCCTGCACAAAGTAACTCTCCCCTGGAGTTTCTCTCGCGCCTTTCCGCCTCCTGGCCCCGGAAGCGATACGAAGATTAAATTCGCCGGCGAGTATCGAATTCCGCGAATCGTCAATATTAATCTCGAGAAGCGGACCGTGGCATTCCGGGGGTACGCTCTTTGAAGCTGCCGGGATGGGCGAGAACCAGGGGCCGGTGCTCTTAAAAGTTACGACCCCAACGTGGCTCCGAGATCGAACCGATACCCCCTGGACCCTGGAAGACACTCGAGACCTTAATCGCTTCGATTATGTACGTTCCTGAGGAAAATTCCGCCAAGATGCGCCGAGGTCTGTTGGCACTCGAACTGCCTGATTCAACTGCTCTCAGATATCGAGAATACACCCGACAATTACCCCGATTGTCTAGGATTTCATCTTTCCATACTTCCTCCACAAATAAACGATAACCTTTTCACTGATATCGTCTGGATATAAAATGTGCTCATATAGAGTTTCGTTGAACTCCTTCGACAGCTTCTGTGAAAATCAACACCTGGCAATTACCCCGATTATCTAGGATTTCATCCTTTCATACTTCCTCCACAAATAAATGATAACCTTTTCGCTAATATCGTCTTGATATAAAATGTGCTCAGAGTTTCGTTGAACTCCTTCGACAGCTTCTATGAAAATCAACACCTGGCAATTACCCCGATTGTCTAGGATTTCATCCTTCCATACTTCCTCCGCAAATAAACGATAACCTTTTCGCTGATATCGACTGGATATAAAATGTGCTCATACAGAGTTTCGTTGAACTCCTTCGACAGCTTCTATGAAAATCAACACCTGGCAATTACCCCGATTGTCTAGGATTGCATCCTTCCATACTTCCTCCACAAATACATGATAACCTTTTCGCTAATATCGTCTTGATATAAAATGTGCTCATATAGAGTTTCGTTGAACTCCTTCGACATTTTCTATAATAATCAACACCTAGCAATTACCCAGATTGTCTAGGATTTCATCCTTCCATACTTCTTCCGCAAATAAACGATAACCTTTTCGCTGATATCGTCTGGATATAAAATGTGCTCATATAGAGTTTCGTTGAACTCCTTCGACAATTTCTATGAAAATCAACACCTGGCAATTACCCCGATTATCTAGGATTGCATCCTTCCATACTTCCTCCACAAATACATGATAACTTTTTCGCTAATATCGTCTTGATATAAAATGTGCTCATATAGAGTTTCGTTGAACTCCTTCGACAGCTTCTATGAAAATCAACATTTCGCTAGAATTTTTACCAAACTTTGAAGTGTCTTTTTAATCAAAAGTTCTCAGATTAGGCGATTTATCACATATTGTGCGATTTCAAAGGAAGTTTTGCAACAACGGTTGCTTGATAGTCGCAAGTCGTAAACTATGAGGTTTTTGAAGTGCCAACGATTTTGACGATATCTGATTATTTAATTAAACTTGTACGCTTATGATTGTTTTGTAATAAATATGTATTGCTAGAATAGAATTTTTACTATATTCGAGTATTAACCCCATTATTATCACAGTATATTAAATGATATAACAGAACATCTATACCGATTAATCGGTGATGTACAATTTACATGCAAGTTGTGAACTCGTTGTTTAAGCACATATTCATTTATATACTCACTTGTTATTCAATTATAAACCCCAATCAATTCTTATAAGCTTTATCATTAATACGTCTGAAGGAAATCACGGCGAAAAAGAACAGAGAATTCATATTCAAAGGATTTGCTCCTAAAATAACCCGGACATAAAGCCGAAAGGAAATTGACCGGCGATTGAAATGCAGAAAATAGAGAGGCCCGCTTATTTCAGATAGATCATTTCGAAGAGCGTGTACTTCCAATTTCGCCGATGTTTCCGATATCGTTACATAGAGAGTGTTCAAACTGTCGGTACCTGAAAAATAAATAGTGTTTCATTTTTAGTCGATAATGTAAATATACTGATACAACTCGCTTCATCCCCAGCCCAGATATACATCGATCGCCAGTGTTGAATCATTCGACCATCACCGAAACATCACCGAAACATCACCATCACCGAAACATAGCGATCATTTGTCAACAATTAGGATCGCGATTTCATTAATTAACATCCCCACCATCATTTCCGCACATACGGAACTGTTAGGACTAATCCATAATCTAACGCTAAATTTTAATTGGAATACTCTCTACAGCGATCTAGGTGTTCTATTTCTTTCGTATTTCAAATTCTGTTTATCTTTCCTCGGGTCTCTCCATGTTATCTAGCACCATTAATTCAGTAACGTATTATGCTCATAACTTAAATTGATGTATAAACAGAAACTCTAGCGCTTCGCTCTTTTATCTACTACCGCGGTCCTTTAGCCCATGATTTGTTTACTTCTAGGAACTCCTGGTCCTATAGCCCATCATTTTATTCCCCACCTAAGCCTCCTTAAACAACATTAACTTTTCCCTTTCTCAGTACCCATTAACCAATCGCCTTCGATTATAAATCCCACTTTTATTTCACTATGCCTATCAGCGAACGCTTTGCAAAAAAACTCCGCCCTAGAGGACAGCATGGGAAAAATTTGTTAACTTAGCCCAGACCAGAACCAAAATGGCGTCAGGCTCTCATATTTCGATCGATATACAATTATGGAAGGCTCTGATATGAGAAACGAAAGGGTCAGGACAATTTTACGACAATTTAGAACACTCTGGTAGTCGATAAACCTATGCCAAAATGATGGGAATACGAGGTCTCGGAATGAAAATTTAATTGACCTGGAAATCACAGATGGCGCAGGGGGTCCCTCTGCAGTCAATTAGGGCCCCAGAAAGCATGAATCCAGAGGATTTCTGGAATTCTACTTTGATTTCTTGATATTTATTGTACGAAAGCGACAGGTGGAGTATGCCATTTGGTACAATATCCAATATAATTCGACACAGTTGTCAATATAAAAACGAACGTTTAGGCATTTAGAAAATCTTCTTTATCGACGTTGATCAAGTTCCTCGACGTGTTTCACTGCACCTTAAGTTATGAGTATGAGTACGTGACGGAATCAATGATGCTATATGACATGGAGAGACACGAGGGAAATAAACGGAACTTGAACTGAGTAATAATAGAACACCCAGATCGCTGCAGAGAGTATTCCAAATTAGATATTAGCGTTATAATTACTAGATTATGGATTAGTCCTAAGAAATAATTTTGAGAGATCAACGGGCAAATAATGACCGCTTATTGGCCCGTTGAGGGCACTTCCTTCTCGAGGCATAAGACGCTCCTTGGAGTGGACAGATCGAACTGGCACGAGCAACGGGCAATAGAAAGGTGCTCTCAAAAGTTCCGACCTAGCCGATCGAGCCTACATCCTCGAGAAGACCCTCGAGACCGTAATCGCGCCGCTTATCTCCATTCCTGAGGAAAATTTCATCTCCCTGCCACGCTAACTTCGGCGGGGTCCCTCACGCCAGCAAGGACCTCGGCGGACGTCGCCAAGGACAGCCGGAAGTAATAAGTCGAAACTTCGGCCAGACGTGCATCGAAGATTAACAAATAATGGCCGCTTATTGGCCCCTCGAGTAGCCCTCCCTTTGCGATCCTCTGTTGACCGATACTTTCTTCCGGGCAGATTTCCGAAGTTTCGCGGCCAGGAACTTGCGAATACCATCGCGACGACTGGGGTGGCCCACTTCACCCTTGTATATTGCGACCCTCCACCCCCGCGACGTTACTTTTCTTCCCCCGATTGTCCAGAAAATTCGCAATGACCTTAACGAGCGATAATCGAACCCCCTTCAGGCATAAACATCGTCTATGTACGAAATCTCCGTTTTGTAGACATTCCATCTTAAAAAAAAAAAAGTGAATCCACGCAACTGACCGTTCAAAATGTTGCGAAATGCGTTGTAATTAATGTGGGTTCAAAAACGAATCAAAAGGTATAGGAAATATTTGCTTACGGGGCTGTTTTATTTGGTGTTCTATCGAATAATTTGAGATAAACTATAAATTTTGAAAAGGTTTCAAAATGACGGACTTGCAGATGCTGTAAATTTCTAATTTTTTTTTTCACGATGTACGTGATTCCAGAAGAATGCCAAGACCGAAAGAAAAAAGTTAAGGTGATTTTATAAGCCAGAAAACATTATTTAAGAACTGTTGGTACGGTTTTTCGATGAAACATCAATTCAGATTCCAGTAAAAGAGAAGCCAGTAGAAGTCATTTTTTCATTGCTTTTTACACTTTAATTGTTGATACCTTATGAACAAAGGTTTTCGCCGAAGGGCAACTTAATTTGAAGTCACAAAGATGACCATATTGCATAGTGTCCTTTAATTATACGGGGTGAATTAGGAGGAGAGGGAAATGTTTAGAGGGACGATAGACTGGTTCATTACAAAAAATAAACTAAAGTTTATACTCTCCTCCTAACTCACCCCACATAATAGAATTCAAGCGAGCTCCATAATGTTGTACAGAAATGCTGTGAGGTAGTGGAAGAAGTAAACAATGTAATTTGTGTGTAATTAATTTTACGAAACCAATTGCTGAAATCTTATTGTATTCATTTGCACAGAGTTGTCAGTTGCGCTGTTAGAATTACTCGGCAAATTTACTTTCCATTTTCAGTGAGTATACATGACAGGCAGCTAAATAACCGGAGAACAATCGATTACGGGACAGTTATTTATGCATCCCGTTCCATTTATTGCTGCGCGTTCACCGATGTCTTCGAGGCAGGAAAATTATCAATATTTTATAGGATTTTAACGTCACAGCCATTAAAACTTCAAATTACTGTCCGGCAATTTTTAATCCAGTTACTGCAGTCAGAAATAATTTAATTGAACTTATTTCATCGCTTTCGCATTTCAGGGTCCCTATTGAACCACTTACTGCACTAATCGAAGCCCAAGTAAAATAATATACTAAATTGTATGATAAATAGCTCTTCAATTTTTACAAAATTGTAAATTATCTCTACTCTGTGATTAACTACTTATAGAATGTTATATGACTTTTTGCCTGTCGCCTTCACTGACTTAGTTAGCAATTCATGAAATTTACTGAAATTATAAAAGTAACGAAATGGCAACAGATATGTACACTGATAAATAATTTACCTTGAACCAGAGAAATATTTCTTTGGACTATTCAGTACCAAAGAAATATTTTATCAATTCAAAGGATAATCAATTTACTCAAATAAAATCGAACAAATCGGATGCGACGTCTCTTCAAAATTGTGACAACTTATTTCAGCGAAATCACTGGTTCCAATTTACGGATTCCTATTGACAATGAGACCGGTAGCATAGCATTTTAATTAAAATCGTCATATTAGTCCATTAATTAAAATCAATATCCATATAAAAATCGCTACGTGTACGTATCTACTGGTACAAGCATATGCGTTACAGGACCTTTTTGGACGCAGAAAAATATACATTGTATCAGTCGAAAATTTATGACGTATTTGAGATGATACTGCGGTGGTAAATTGGAAAATTGCGGGAAAGAAAAAACGGTTTAGGGCGTCCCATTACTTTCCCCCTTTTCACGTCCAGGGTGTCTCTTGGGGTCCTAAGACTTCCTGTCGAGTCAGGACTTTAGGTCATCGGAAGACCTTTTCGAAGGTCCTTCACGCTTAGGAAACACGTGACGGACTCTTCATTGGGAAAATTCGATCCGACAATAGAGAGCCTTTCGCTGAAAGCGCATCTTTTTCGGCAGAAGTTGCTCTTTCGAGACTTTCCCAGAGGCACTTTCGCCGTGTTCGGCTTTCCGCGATTGACTCAACACAGCTGATGATCATACGTCTCATTACCTCCTAAAATGGCATTTCACATAATTTAGGTCACTATTTCATACATGATGAGCTAAGTGGATTTCATGTGCAATTTGTAGAAAAAGTGGCTTTAAAAACACGACTTGTGGAAATAACTTTAAACGTGCACGGATAATGTTCAAGGAATAGATGACTAAAAAATTAACGAAATAATTTATATAAAATCTATTCGATTTTCTGCTCATAGCGTCCTCTCCGAAGGGCGTCAAATAACACCAAGAAATGAAAGTATAACCTACGTTAATATTTTAGCCTTACTTTAAACCTGCGTTACAAAAGTAGCCCCCCTCTTATGGTCCTGTTTCCCTCTTTAAGTTCCAGTTTCGGCCTGTAAGTAGAAAAAAAAATGAAAATATCTGCCACTTTTAAGATCTAAAGTAGGATTTCAGTTGTATAAAAATTACCGTTCTTTGCTTTATCCATAAAAATTTGTAAAAGGCCTACACAATTAAAGATTGCACATAGCATGAAAATTTCCGCTCGGGGAAACAAATAGTGAATTGAAATTATTATTTATCTGAAAAGTCGTAGCTTGGAGAGGGAAGGTCCAATGGAAGGACGTAAACGGTAGATGGATCGGGCGAAAGAGAAACGGAGAGAAATCCGCGAAGAAGGGGAGGAAAAACAAGGAACCGCGGGAGAAAAGGCCAGGCTTCTCTGAATTAATACCCGGGGCTCAGGGCCCGCCGCGGAGGACAATGAACGAGCATTTGCATTTGGTGTGTAACACGCTGTAAGATTCTCAGTCTTTTCCTCACTCTCTGCATCCCCTTACCTTCCGAAGGCGGTCTTGCGTGCCGCTTTTGACAAAGCGGTCATTATTCTAATAGGGCCGGATCTCCGGAGCATAATGGTGCCTTCGCCCTCCGCCGAGCTGCATTGAAACTTTATAGCCCGGTCAAATATCAAGTGCGATTAGCGAGACTACGCACCCTGCACCGAGGTGCGAACCCTTTAACTAGCCCGGCGCTCGGGGAACCACCCACCACCTCGAGGAACCTCACCTCGAACCTCACAAAACTACCCACACATGAACAGGACAGTACACGGATAGCCAATTACGTTAAAACAAGCTTGCAATTAATTAAATCATTTCCGTCATATCTGCATTCCTAGTTTATTTTTCACCGTATCCACTTAGTCGATGAGATCCATCAATATTCGAGGAACCACCCACCACCTCGAGGAACCTCACCTCGAACCTCGCAAAACTACCTACACATGAACAGGACAGTACACAGATAGCCAATTGCGTTAAAACAAGCTTGCAATTAATTAAATCATTCCCGTCATATCTGCATTCCTAGTGTAGGATCAAATTTCAAGTGTCAGGATTAACATGAACGGTTGATTTATTAATAAAAAAATTAATATAAAGAAATTGAATACATTGAGGAGTACGTCTTAAAGATCTCAGAAAAGGGGACTTGATTTTCCCTCCGACTTCGCTCGAGCTCTCCTCAGTAAGAACTAACTCCCATTCGATCATTCTCATCCAGCCTCGCTCTAATTTCTTTCTCACTCAATTCATATTCCTCACTCTCTCATTCCCACACTCATCAATACATTTCTTTGTGCGTCAAAATTCTCACTCACTGAGTCATACGGCCGCTCGCGCTTCACGAACTCTCAACCACGCATAAACAGTATCACCTATCGAGCTCTCATTTAATCTAACTACTTCTCATTTCACCCCACAATCATACAAACATTACATTTTACTCTAACTTCTATTTAGTCTAATTCTTAATCTTTATTGCTTTATTGGCGACACAACTATTTGTATAGCTGAACGCTTTCATTTTTTTCTATTCTATTAACTTTATTGGATCGCACAGGACACTGACACTACACTAGTTTATTTTTCACCCTATCCCCTTAGTCGATGAGATCTATCGATATTAAAAATATCTAGAAAATTCCTGCACATTTAGTGCATTAAGTTATTGCAAAACAGTATAAATGTCACGTCCTGCAAGTGATTCAGTGCACATGCATTAGAAATTTTGTAAGTAAATGTAAAAGAGGCATCGCGCTATAATTTCGTGAAATTGTCTAGGGAAATTAATACACGTGTGCCCTAAATT
The DNA here is from genome assembly GCF_000612105.2 of Orussus abietinus. Classification (NCBI taxonomy): domain Eukaryota; kingdom Metazoa; phylum Arthropoda; class Insecta; order Hymenoptera; family Orussidae; genus Orussus; species Orussus abietinus. The sequence continues at coordinate 58,832 of NW_019394315.1, forward strand.
TGTAACATATGTTATATAATTGAAAAACTTCGATACAATTCAACCAAGTGTATTTAATGCTCTCTTAGGGTAGATCCGCGAGCCATGAATCTAGAATTGAAGGATATCGACTCACCGACGATGCAAGACAAGAAAAACGCTCAAAGGGCTAACAGCTGCCTACCGAGATTACCAAGAAGGGTAGACCGTGAAAAAATAACAAATTGCGAATAAATGTCCACTTCTGAAAGAACTCGAAACAAGCAGTGTTCTTATTGAGACATAGGTTCACATGGTTTCTTCGTTCCGTTCGAGAAAAGCCGCACGGATTTCCGCCTCGACCCAATATAAACACATTTATTAAAAAACTTATAACTTCCCTCGAATCTACAGTGCTTTATTGGATTGAGACACAAGTTTGTGCGGTTTTCGTCCGAATCGTTGAAAGAAAGAACGCTTCGACTTACATTTCACTTACGCTTCGACATACATTTAAACGAATATTTAAAAATACCGGCTATCTCGGAATAACATTGCGCGTATAATTGTTAATTTTATCATTCTAGCGACGGTTAGGAAAATATTGGGTAGGGACGAGCAAATGCAAGTCCACGATAGTCTCGGTCTTGGTCTTCCGCGGTCAAGTCTTGGTCTTGGTCTTGCAATTATGGTCTTTACCTCGGTCTTGTACTTTCAGCAAGACCAAGACCAATACCGATTTTACTCGTCGCTAGTTTTCGGTCATGGGAATTCTCTTAAGGGTGTCCCGAGGAGACTGCAAGAAGCGAGTGCACGCCGATGCAACGATGACTCGATTAGGCGAGTCGCGTGGGCATGCACTCGCGCGGCGGAGTCTCTCGTTACGACTGGGAAGTTTAAAAGCTGCGTTCGGTGGAAAGGCAGCAAGGGCCGGGGGTGTACTTCATTCTATAGGCTTTACTAATATTGCTAAGTGCATCGTCAGCCGCTTGGTGCAGCGTTGCACGAGCTCTGATACGATGCACCCGGTCTCGTCTCTTCAATCCCCCTTCCGAGGCTCGCGGATCCCCGCGCCCTTCGGCGTCCTTGGCCCCTCTCTATCCTTGCCCTCCATCTCCCCACTTCTCGTGATTACTTCCGATTTTATCCCTAGTCCTAGAAATTGCGGTCTCTTATGCGGAGAATGCCGGTGCACCTGTGTCTTCGGCGCATTCGCGCCAAGAGAGAAGAGGTCGACGGCGCGTCATCGGTGCCGCTCTTCTTCCACCTCGCAGACCCTCGAACTCGGAGAAAAGGTGCGAGCAGGAAGAAAAAAGGACCTTGATCGGAATTGGAGAGGTAATTAACCCGCTGTAACCCATTTTTCTTTTTCAACCCAAGGAAAAACTGATATAACGCGAATTCCGCAAACATCCTACCATGCACACTCTCTTACAGTTACATAACACTGGAATAACATGGTATATGGCGAATGTTATTCAAAAGATACATTAATATCATATAACTCGAATTATTACTGGTCGGTAACATTACTACAAACTTGTTAGCATTGCAGTTATATAACATTAACATAACATACAACATGTTACCGATATGTTATGTGTTACGTTATTCGTTTTATGACAATGTTTTATATCTGCGTAGGAAATAATAAAGCAAAGGAGCTGCACGATAACAAGGCGCTACGTTAAGTTTTGCCGGAAAAACCAAATGAAACTTGAAAAATAACGACATACGCGCAACCCTTTGTAACATCACGTGACTTCAATGTCACGTGATGTTACAAAGGGTTGCGTCTAATAACCTCGGACCTTGAAGGGTGATAATTCGTGTCGGTGCAATGCTGCATACACGTGTGCCAAATATATGTCCTGCTGCGTACACGCGGTGAAAAAGAAATTTAACACCATTTTTTTCCTTTTTTTTTGTTATCGAATGTGTTTTATATTATTAAAGAAGCTACCTGCTCCGTCTATCCCCGAGAGCCAAGGAAAAGACATTTTTTCATCGACTTTCTTCAATAAATTCCTTATAGCTTCTCTCCCTTCGTACACCTAAGCCTTCCTCGAAAAGTGCTTTATAGAATAATGAAAACCGCATAAAAATTCATCCAGTGATTCTCGAGGTTAGCCAGAACGATCAGATAGATAGATATCGAACAGGGACTTTATTTTATATACTTTATAGCATGTATAATTAAGTATGGAGTTAAACATGATGACGAGTGGTATACAAATATTACCTCTATATATTTTTCATGACTTGTAGAAACAATTTAAATATTGCAATACTTTTCCTGTTGGATCGTTGAAAAACTTAACAAATTATTTTAACGATCTGAGCTTATGTTCGAAGGTGTACAATTGAAGTCCGGTTCTTGAAGTGCAATGTGTTCGATAACGCGCGGAAAGCTACCTAAGTCCAGTGCAATATCGCGTGCGAAGCAATTGAAATTAGTCTAGAGAATAGATTAGAGAATATAGAAGATTCTGACTGTGCCCAGAGGGACTCCTTTTTTAAGCGTTTTCGGATGCTGTCCTCTAGGGCGGAGTTTTTTGCAAAGCGTTCGCTGATAGGCATATTGAAATAAAAGTGGGATTTATAATCGAAGGCGATTGGTTAATGGGTACTGAGAAAGGGAAAAGTTAATGTTGTTTAAGGAGGTTTAGGTGGGGAATAAAAAAGATGGGCTATAGGACCAGGAGTTCCTAGAAGTAAACAAATCATGGGCTAAAGGACCGCGGTAGTAGATAAAAGAGCGAAGCGCTAGAGTTTCTGTCTATACATCAATTTAAGTTATGAGCGTAATACGTTACTGAATTAATGGTGCTAGATGACATGGAGAGACACGAGGAAAGATAAACAGAATTTGAAATGCGAAAGAAATAAAACACTTAGATCGCTGCAGAGAGTATTCCAATTAAAATTTAGCGTTAGATTATGGATTAGTCCTAACAGTTCCGTATTTAATTAATGAAATCGCGGTTCTAATTGTTGACAAATGATCGCTATGTTTCGGTGATGGTCGAATGATTCAACATTTCCTTAGTCACAAATGTTTTATAATCTGAAATCATTAAATAAGAACATGTGCCCGAATAAAAAAGGCGGATTTAAAACGACCGAATCCCAAATATATTGAAGAGTTTAAAATGATTAAGAGAAATTTGAAAGTAGATCGAGGTCGACTGGCAATTCGAGAGACTTCGTTTTAAATATGCAAAGAATGTTAATACACAAGTGTACCTCGTATTCGGAATATTCAGGGGAAAAGAGGTCAGCGGCGTGATATCGATATGCTCGCAACCGTGTCTGTATCTTGAGACTGGTCTATGGAGATCCTCAGATTCGAACCAAATCTGCGGAGATTTTTCATGAACATATACCGTGGTCTTCCTATTTTCGCTGCTCGCATCCTACAGACGCACGAAATTGCACTAAACTATAAATTCCCAAATAAACTGGGATTTAACTTGGAAATGTTTTGGTAACAGAAACTGTGCATGAACCTGATAGCACCATTTTGTATTAACCTAATGTCATCCATCCATATCTGAATAATTATCTACACGTTCCAAACATCAATTAATTCCTAAGATTTTAGCACAGAATATGTGATTAACGTCATGAAAAATTCGTGTTGTAAAAATTCGAGTTCTGCAGATAGCATCCAAGTTAAATCGAAATCTCAGGAGAACATCTAACAGAAAATAACACTTTCGTCACCAAAACCAAATTATCTAATATTGGCGGAATGTTATGGCAACTTTCAACAATGTTTGTTCTATATCCACGTTAATTGTGTAATAATCGGCAATCCTAACTTTTACTTTAATATGGTTTATATGACACTAAGTTGCCCCTTTAAATAAAACAGCGCACGTAAAACGATCCTTTCAATCATCTCAAGTCATCATCGACTGTAGTTTTATCACTGTTTTATTTTAATTCCTTTCTCTACTACTCTACATTGCCCTTTTCATAAAGTAGCGCACCCAAAACGATTCTTTTAGTAACACAAATTAACATTGACCACTATGCATCGGATCGAAGTTATTATTCCTAAGTTCTGCATTCACTTTCGGATGTAGCAATTATTCATCAAGCATGCAGAAGTTTCCAGGTCTGAAATCATCGTACATTGGAATACATGTATGCGGAACGACGTGTTCGGAATTAAGACAGGAGCGGGAATAACTACACGCATAATGTCGCCCGAAGAAGTGCAAGTTTCTTTTAAATATGCATAGAATGGTAATATGCAGCGGTGCACCTGTGTCTTCAGCATACTCGAAAAGTATGGCAGATAAGGTCCACGACACGACATCGATATGCGTGCCGACGCTCGTGACCGTAGCTGTATCTCAAGCCATGTTTCTCGGAGGAGATTTTCATATTCGAACCGAATCTGCCGAGATTTTTCGGGGAAAAAGACTCGAACATGAAAGCACCATTCTAAAACTCGAAAGATTGGAAATTCGCTTTGATATTCCTTCGTAAAGGTATCAGTCATCGCAGATATAGGGATACCTCTAGTTTTTATAATCTCCTCCACTTTTTCATAGCCAGATTAACCCTTCAGGTTCTGTGTGATATCTTTACCTGTTGATCAATATAATTTACCTCAAAAAGTGTCACCCTCAAAATGTTCAAAAACGGAAACCCAAATGTACACCGAACCCTCCCCCCCTCAAATCATCCGATTCGAATGGGACTTTTTTTTGTGAAATCACCGAATTGGCCGAAACTACTTGGGTTTACCGAATCGTTTGAGATTTAATCCCGCAACTATAAACGCTCTAAGGAAGATTCTGACACCCATGAAATTTAACTTTTTATTACAAATTATAATAGTAATGTTTGTAACAAAAAGTTTATAAATGTAATTCCCTCAAATCAGCCCATTCGAATAGGACTTTTCTTTGTGAAATCATCAAATTGGCCGAAACTACTTGGGTTTACCGAATAGTTTGAGATTTAATCACGCGATTATTAAGGCTCTAAGGAAGATTCTGACATCTACGAAATTTCATTTTTTTGTTAGAAATTATAATAGTAATGTTGGTAAAAAAACTTTATAAATGTAATTCCCTCAAATCAGCCGATTCGAATGAAACTTGTTTTGTGAAATCACCGAATTGGCCGAAACTACTTGGGTTTACCGAATCGTTTGAAATTTAATCACGCGACTATGAAGGCTCTAAAGAAGTTTTTGACACCCATGAAATTTCATTTTTTATTACAAATTATAATAGTAATGTTTGTAAATGATTCGATATGCCTGGTCCGAAGAAAAGTTTCAATAAACGAGATCCCTCAAACTTCACTTTTCCGTCATATATACATACCATTACATTTTGTCAATAAAGATTACAGGTAATTCCTGCATTTACGAATCAATTAATCCCTGGCGACCGCTCCTGAGTCGAGAATTCGTGAAGTCCCAGCAACTGAATAAAATAAAAGTTCCGATGCAAAAAAAGTAAAAAAGAGAAGACCTGCCTATACTATTATTTACCTCTGAGGTACAGAAACGTAGCAACAATCACGAGACAACCCTAATTGCTACCTCGTATCCAGTCAACGTCTGCAGACTCCAAAAAGGGTTACGTCGATCTCCCAAAACCATAGATCGTAAAAAAAATCGAAACCCTGAGCACTACTCGGACCTCCTGCTTTTCAGCTCGGAATTATTGAAAGCAGCCATTAATTCGAGGCATTCTTCTAAGCGGGGGGAGGAAACGGGCGACAGCGATTCCGAACAAACGACGGCCTTAGCGTCGTTATTCAAGATATTCAAAATGTATCCGCGCGGGCTGAGATGGCATTTAAGGATTACGGAGTTTAGCATAATATTAGCAGGAAGGAGACAACAGGCTCGCGTGGGCGGTCCGTGGAGCGGGTATTATTCATGGATTACCTCACTTGTCTCACCCAGAATCCTCCCAAAGCCTCCATTAGAATAATTGCTTCTTCATCTTCGCGCTTACGCGGCTGCAGCGCCGACTGCACCCCGGGGTGTACTTGTGTGCACCACCTCCCGCCCGTAAACACCCTCGTACATGCATACAACCCCGACTACACCTCTTTGCCCGTCCCGTCACAACCCCGCGCCTTTACACGCATATTCGCTTCGTAAACAGGTAAGACGCAGGCACGAAGGGGTGCGTGCGCGCGAGATGTTCCCGCACCTCCCTCGTATCGGCACCGTTCCGCCATTATTCGGTACTCGGTATTCGATGTTCGGTATTCGGCATCCGACGTCGCTCCCGCGACAACCGTCGAGACGTTTCGGGGCCTACCGAGACCGATAATATGAATTAATTGTCTTGGAATCTCTGACTCGCATCGGTATTGCCGATGTGGCATGCGTCTAAGCACGCATGACGCAGGGGACGTACCTACCGCTTGATGCGCGGTTGCTTGCAATTGGATTGGCATTGTCTACCTTTGAAGATTATTACTGAAAGCAGAAAGTATTTGATATTCAACACCTGGCCTTTGATCACACTTAACCACCGGAAGGTTTTAAGACGTACCAAGACCGATAATGTGAATTGTCTTAAAATTTGACTTACATCGATATTGCCGACGCGGCGTGTGTCTAACCACGCGTGATACAGAGGACGTACTTACCGCTTGATGCGCGGTTGCTGGCAATTGGATTGGCATTGTCTACCTTTGAAGATTATTACTGAAAGCAGAAAGTATTTGATATTCAACACCTGGCCTTGGATCACACTTAACCACCGGAAGGTTTTAGGACGTACCAAGACCGATAATGTGAATTGTCTTGAAATTTGACTTACATCGATATTGCCGACGCGGCGTGCATCTATTTGTAAGCTTGCATGACGCAGAGGATGTACAGCGGTGGACACGAATGCCTTCCCTGTAGACACGGTAACGGAAATGCTTGATGGGAAGGCATTCATGTCCGCCAGTGTACCTACCGCTTGATGCGCGGTTGCTGGAAATTGGATTGGCGTTGTCTACTTGTGAAGATCTGCGCTAAAAGCAGAACGTTTTTGATATTTAATACCTGGTATTCGATGACACTTATCCACCGAAAGGTTTTAGGACGTACCAAGACCGATGATGTGAATTAATTGTCTTGAAATTTGACTTACATCGATATTGCCGACGCGGCGTGCGTCTAAGTATGCATGACGCTGGGGACGTACCTACGGCTTGATGCGCGGTTGCTGGCAATTGGATTGGCATTTTCTACCTTTGAAGATCATTGCTGAAAGCAGAAAGGATTTGATATTCAATACCTGGCATTCGAAGACATTTAACCACCGAAAATTCTAAGGACCTACCAAGGCCGCTAAATTGATTACCTCGGAATCTGATTCGCATCGGTACTGCCGATGCGGCGTGTGTCTAACCACGCGTGATGCAGAGGACGTCCCAACCGCTTGATGCGCGATTGCTGGCAGTTGGTTTGATGTTGTCTAATTTTCTTCTCGCCACGTTTACGAGAATATGAAAGGAGCGGTCGGGGATTCGGAGTCCATATATTCTAGATCCATGGTCTAAGTATACATGCCGTAGACAACGCGTGCTTAAATTGATTGGAGCGCGGTTGCCGACAATTGGTTTGGCTTTGTCCACTTTTGGTAATTGCTGGAAGCCCGCCTTGCATAGAAAGTATTCGGTATTCGGTCCTCGACATTCAATGTCGCTCATGGGAATAATCGAGAGGTCTTGAAGCTTGCCGAAACTGTAATCTATTATTACGCATCGGTATTATCACGTATTGTCATATGTCTGGGTAAATACATGCACCACGAAATGCAACTCTAGCAAGCGTTTGCTGCACCATTGCCGGCAATTCAATTAGTACCGTCCACCCTCGAGGATACCATTACCGAACTATTCCCAATTACCCGTCATCGAATTGCCCAAATATGAAACCAAAGAAATTTGTCAGATTTTGGGCAATCTTGTAAAAAGCTCGACGACCTTCAAGATGACTAGTAACGACAAGATGTAACGTATAGCGTTAACGTTGGGTGACCATTATAGGCCATTGAAAAGATAAAGTATAGTCAAACAACGGGCGCGTTTAAGGTGTTATAAAAGTGTCATATATATCAAAAGCTCAAAATATTTATATAACTTTTCTCCAAACCGGGTGCACCGAACAATTCGAAACTTGAACACGTAATTACAAAGGTATAGTGTGTATATATATCCCGGATGAGAACCAAACAAGTTTTTTTTTTTTCAAGATTTTCATTAGGACCTCCGTAATCACGTGTTAAGGTTTCAAATTATTCGGTGCACCCCGTTTGAAGAAAAGTTTTATACTTGCGTATAGAATGGTACAATGAGTTTTATACATGTGTGTAAAATGACCTTAACACATTCGCGACCAGCAAATTTTTTCCATTTCAAATACTGAGTACCAGTAAAACAATGAAATTCTGAAACTGATTGCCGCAAACTTGTACCGTTAAAGCAAGGATAAAAATGATAAAATTTATGCGCCGCGCCGGCTAACAATTAGTGAGCCAACTAAGCAAGACGTGATTCACGTCAGCGGCAATCAGGAACAGAATTTAAAATGACGTGAATTCACGTCAGAGACAACCAGGAATAGAACTTGAAAAGACGTGAATTCACGTCAGCGGTCGCGAATGTGTTAATAGTTCGTGTTTGATCCGAATCGGACAGGAAATTTTCTCCTTAGTCGTGCAGCCGCACACGACGTAGGGTGTCGGGCGCATTTCCGATTTCGGGGTTTCTCCTCGATTCTTCTCGGCTGGCGTGTTTCTTTGTTCGAGCTCCCGGTAGGCGTCACCTTCCTCGGCGTTACACGCATCCTTCTGCCCGGTTGCGTTCTGAATGTTTCTCTCGGAGCACCACTTCTCATATTATTTGTTGTTAAGTGCATAAAAGCTTTTCGAGTGCTTAATACAAGCTCGGTAATAGCAGGGCGTTATTGTCGGCACGAGTGCGGTAGAGTGTCTACTTGAGCGCCATGCGGCGAGCGCCGCCCACCTTTTATGGATTCTTTGTGACGGCGCGATGCAGTTTTGCCTTCTTCCACGTTCGCCGCACCAACTAGACGCTTTATGCACCTCCAAATCTATTTCTATCGCCAGACGATGCTCCCTCTTTCTCCTTTCCGGCCCTGTCGCGCTCTTTCCGCCTTTCCTGCCCTCTTCTGGCCGTCGATCCGAACCGCCGGGCCTTCTTTCGGGCAAGATTTTTCAAGATATAAGTTCTTAAGGTGAATTGAAACCCCCTTCAAATCAGTCGATTCGAATACAACACTTTTTTTTAAGGGTATTAGACCAAGCTGTCCGAAACATTGACACGTCACTCCTGATCATCTAAGAATTGTCCTGACACATTCAAAATTTGGATTTTTTGAAAAAATTGGTTAACTTAGCCCAGACCAGAAACAAAATGGCGTCAGGCTCTCATATTTCGATCGGTATACAATTATCGAAAGCTCTGATATGAGAAACGAAAGGGTCAGGACAATTTTACGACAATTTAGAACACTCTGGTAATCGATAAACTCGCATTTGAACGGGATAGAAGCAAAAAAGGTGTTGTATGCGCTTCTATGCCAAAACGATGGTAATACGAGGTCTCGGAGTGAAAATTTAATTGACCTGGAAATCACAGATGGCGCAGAGGGTCCCTCTGTAGTCAATTAGAGCCCCAGAAAGCATGAATCCAGAGGATTTCTGGAGTTCTACTTTGATTTCTTGATATTTATTGTACGAACAGGTACAACGACAGGTGGAATATGCCATTTGGTACAATATGCAATATAATTCGACACAGTTGTCAATATAAAAACGAACGTCGGCAACGTAGGCATTTAGAAAATCTTCTTTATCGGCGTTGATCAAGTTCTCGATGTGTTTCACTTCACCTTAAACTCGCCAGTCGGAATAGGCTGTCTTGAAAATACAAGAAACAAGATATAAAAGAGGAATGCATACAAACTAATAATAATTGCCCCATTACAATAACGTCGCGCAGATAGTCCTTTAATTCGTATTCTTCGTCACGGTGGTTGTTCACAGGGTTTTGATGTTTTGAGCTAATAATATTGAGTACATAACCGTTTTGTTATTCAATATTTATGCCCTGCCGGATATGAATGCCTTGTCTACGGATATGGTACCAGTATATGACGATGAAAACATTCATATCCACCAATATACAATGATGTTTAACGAATTTAAACAATTATTTTAATTATTTCCATTAGTTACACCAATGCATGTTTTTGTGTTTACCGAACAATATTGTTATCCAAAAAAATAGTTGCATGGTTTCACCTTTGAAATTGTGTTAGTTAACGAGGAACAATCCCCATCAAATTGACGCAATTGTCGGCTTTCCTAATTCCATGTAAAACCTTAGGTAAAAAAAAAATACTAATTACAAACACGTCCAGTTGATAAACATTAATTACTTTTCGAGAAAACATCATGTCAAATACCTCGGTTCGTCAAATTTCGGGACACCGGATAAATACAAATAGGTATATGTATAACAGCAGCAATTCCGTCCAACATCAGCTTCCCCGCGCGAGAATCTGCCTTTCAAATAAAAAAGTTTCATATCGGAAATTCGATATCGGTTGCCTTAAATGGATAACGATCGATTCCTCTCTCGAATTGTGCAAAACTCCGGTTTATTAAGTGCGGTTGAATCTTGATTGGGTGCCATAAATAAACGGTAGTATCCAGTGCGACGAGAAAATTTATCGGATAATCGAGATACAGTGGGTCCTCGATTGTCCTTGCCTAAAGCGGATGGATGCCAATTCGGTTAAATTGAGACACATCGGTTATCGAGAATTCGAATCGCAAGAAATCAATCGTTAGCCTGAAATAAGAAATAACGTGCATAAAAACACTCGGATAATTGTTAAATACTGCCAAGTGCACACGTTTCAAATTAAGCGTTTAAACGCTTAAATATTTGTCAACCGCTCCTGCCCATACCTTGATTAATTTAAACGAATCTCTGCTTTGCAGTAGAGCCTTAAAGAAGATTTAATCAAAGTAGCCAATTTTATTAATAATTAATTGTCAACGGAAAAGATAGGTACGTTCCACGCCCATTCATTTTTTCACGGAAATAAGTGTGCAATCAGTACTTAACATAAACATGCAACTTTAGTAGAAAAGACACGACGTAAAAGGTTGTTTGTTTTTTCTTTTTTTATATTTTTACCTATTCTCTAAAACATAATTTACTTACTCCTTTCGTGTACGATCTTACTCCTTTACTCGTCCGCTACGACCAAATAGCAAATGCCTCCGATGAACACATAAAGTATTGTACGAACATTATAAATGGTAATTACAAAGTGTATTTAACATTATAACTGCTACACACATATAGATCACTCGTGACGGGTCAGCAGCGCTGTAACGAGCAACTGACAATGATGGCTGCTAATAATACATATGTAGTTCATGTATTTATATCTGTATAACCTAAAATTACATCTTAATATAAGAACTTCACGTGTAAAGTGAATCGCGAATTAGTTATCGACACGAGCGTCGCATTTATTTGACTAAGCCCATTTTCTTTGCTTCCACTTCGTAAATCAGTAACCTCCACATCTTTACTACGAATACCTCCGCTTCCTCGTCCAGGACCTAGTGAAAACCTTATTAATTCTATTCTTGTCCAAATATTCTAAATCTTACCACTGTATATAATTTCTCACCATTTGTACGTCGTCAAGAATACCCTGAGGGGAACTGCCAGCCATGACTTTGCTGCAAATGAAGTCTACCAAAGTGGGCTCGGGTTCCCCGATATATTCAATAATCTTTTTATTGATCCACGGCCGTATTCTTTTTTCCATTAATGCCTGTTAAAAACATAATGAAAAAACAATTTCATGATATCAAATTCCCCAGGCGAGAGTTATAATAGACTTACGTTATCGATTATAGCCCAGTCGAGTTGGTAACCGAAAAGAGCATTCTTGTCCGTAGGGATCTTATCGATGAGAGATTTAATATGCTTTCGTTTTTCCTCTTGACTCTTTGTATTCTCCTCCTTTCCGGGTTTGCCTGACTCCTCACCTCCTTTCTTTTTCTTCTCTTCACCGTAATCTATTAAAAGACGGAACAACAAAATAAGCGGAACTTAAAAGTAGTCTTAAAATTCTGAAACTGCAGCGTTCATTACCAAGAGGAACCAATTTGCGTTTTTTCGCATTACTGGCACTATCGTCGTCGTCGTCGTTATTAAACACGTCTTTAACGTCAATCCGTCCCTTCTTCCTGGCTTGATTGGATTGTTGAGTGTTGGAATTAGGAGCGGCATTCGGACTTGCAGGTGTTTTATTACCTATAGCGTGATCCCCACCTCGTGGACCACCAATACTCATGGCAAACGGGACGAAGTTACCTAAAATTACAGAAACTACGTTTGACAGAATCTCTTAAACATTTAACAAAAACAATAATCAGCTAAAACGTGAATGCATACAGCTTGCTTCACACTATCAACTATATCTGTTACCTAAGTATCCCAATGGCTAACTAATACGTGATATTATACCATATCGGTGAAATGACGAGTCGAGTATATTAACTTGTTAAACTTGAGTCATGTTGATTGTAACTCGAGTTATTAGTTCAAACGAATGCGAGTTACGAGTGACACCGAACTACTCGTACCAAGATACCAATCGTGTCTCTTACGTTTATTCGAGTAATCGTTATTCGAATTGTTTAACTCTCCAATTCGCCATTGACTCGACTCATCGCACCGAATATATGCAGCACCGAGTTGGCAATGTTCGAGTAACTCGAGTCGATAAATTACTCGACTCGTTATATCACTTCGACTCGAGTCGCCGTTAATCTAATTGTTTTACTCGTAATTGACAAAACTCGCCATTGACTCTACTCGCCGCATCGAATGTATGCGGCACCGATTGGTATATCGACTCGAGTCCAAACTCCAGTTGGCAATGCATTCGAATTCGAGTAACTCGAGTTGGTAAAGTACTCAACTCGTCACATCACTAATATTCATCACTGAAGTTGAAACATCGCAAATATTTACCGTAAATAGTGAGAGGTTTGCTTTGACAGATTTAAGGTGAAGTGAAACACGTCGATAAAAAAGATTTTCGAAATGCCTACGTTGCCGACGTTCGTTTTTATATTGACAACTGTGTCGAATTATATTGGATATTGTACCAAATGGCATACTCCACCTGTCGTTTTCATGCAATAAATATCAAGAAATCAAAGTAGAACTCCAGAAATCCTCTGGATTCATGCTTTCTGGGGCCCTAATTGACTGCAGAAAGACCCCCTGCGCCGTCTGTGATTTCCAGGTCAATTAAATTTTTACTCCGAGACCTCGTATTACCATCGTTTTAGCATAGAAGCGCATACAACACTTGTTTTGCCTTTATCCCGTTCAAATGCGAGTTTATCGACTACCAGAGTGTTCTAAATTGTCATAAAATTGTCCTGACCCTTTCGTTTCTCATATCAGAGCCTTCGGTAATTGTATATCGATCGAAATATGAGAGCCTGACGCCATTTTGGTTCTGGTCTGGGTTAAGTTAAAAAATTTGTTCCAAAAACCCAAATTTTGAATGTGTCAGGACAATTCTTAGATGATCAGGAGTGACGTGTCAAAGTTTCGGACAGTTTGGTTTAATACCCTTAAAAAAAAGTGTTGAATTCGAATTGACTGATTTGAAGGGGGTTTCACTTCACCTTAAAGTAGTATAAAGAATGTCTACATTATTGGAAATAGTTGCACCGAACGATTACTCACTGCTAGTGGTTTTTTCAGGTTCGCTGACGAGCGACATCCTCGAGTCCTCGTCATGATGCGGAGGCAACGATTGAGCAGGCGTTGCCGGAGCTACAGGCGGTGGAGAGTTTCTCATCTCCTTTACGCTCTCCCTATCAATTTCGTTGACCTCGTCGTTTTTATCACCATCCCGATGGTGATTTTGGTGGTGTCGATGGTGTCGACGATGGTGATGATGATGACGTGGAGGTGTTCTCGATGCTGTTTCGTGTTGGGACGCATCATCATAGTGCACCGCATCGTCGCTGTCGCTTTCAATTGGCTCGGTTTCTATCGGAGGCATCGGCACTTCCTTTTCCTTCTTAGACTGCTTTTCATCCTCCTCGTCAATAATGGTGATCACAGGTTTAGGCTTGTACTGTTCTTCCCTTTCAGCTTTCAACTAAAAACCAAAGATTCTCACAAATCAAGTAATATCACAGCGAACACTTCTCTAACCAACTCACAGCGCTACCTTAACTCTGTCACTGACATTCAAGGATACAAAATAGAAAACAGAAAGACTAGGTATTCTGTACATTTACAAGTTCCCGCGAATATAAAATTGAAACATGTTCCACCTCTACGTTTCCGAAAAGAAAATCTCGAAGAAATTTCCGAGAAATATCCAGGATAAAACCCTGTAGATACTTATACGATATGCACTTGTAATAACGTTTCTTTCCTAGCAAAAGAACTATACTTTTTTCCATCCACCAGGATTTTCCGCTAATATTCTGTCCGTTTATGGGATGAATTCTAAAAGAACCACGGCACATAAGCGTTTATAATAATCTCACCCTTTCAAATTCTGCCGCAGGGTCTGGATGTGTCGCATCGGAATATAACTTGTCCCGAAGACGTTGTAACTCTTGACGCTCCGCACAACGATCTCGAGAATCCGCTTCAGCTTCCACCGCACGTTCCTCGAGACGTCGCGATAATTCCTTGCCCTTATAATACTTAGCGTCGTCTCGGTCGTCATCGTAGTCTTCTAGGAACTCTTTTAGGCGCTTTGCTTCCCTTTCCCTCGCTTCTCGCTTGGCTCTGCGCTTTTCCGTCTCCTTTTCGTACTCCTTCTGTTTCCGCCTCTCGCGGGTCTCCCAAGCTCTCACTCGCTCCTGATAAACAGCTTCCTTCTCCCTCGCCCGTCTCTCGTTCTTCTTTCTCTCCTTCGCCTCCTCTTCTTCCTCCCTCTCTCGCATAATCTCCCTTTCGGTCTTTCGAGCTTCCTCCCGTTCTCTTTCTCGCTCTCTTTCCCGATCTCTCTCCCGTTCCCGATCCCGCTCCCTTTCTCTCTCGCGCTCCCTCTCTCTGTCGCGATCTCGATCTCGATCGCGGTCCCGATCTCGGTCTCTATCTCGATCCCGATCTCGATCTCGCTCGCGGTCTCTGTCTCGATCTCTTTCTCGCTCTCTATCCCTCTCGCTTCGTACACGATCTCTGTCTCTCTCGCCTTCTTTCGACCTGTTGAAACAGAAAAAACAACGTTAGAGTACGCAAATACCTCTTCAAGAGAGTTTTAAGAAAATTCCAAAGAGTGACAATACCTTTCCAATGACGACTGTTTTACGGAAAAAAATACCTTTCTTTTCTTAAATTAACTCCCTCAGATCTGAACGTAGAATATATGAACCCCGAACATCTAATTACTCCCTTCATAGTCCCTTCATTGTAGTGAAAATAAAAGAGGACAACAAGAAACGATCTACTCCTTCTTTCTCTCTCGCTGTTGGATAGCCATATTGCTCTGCGCAGCTGTTTGTAAAATCAGAGAGACAGAGAGTGAAAGAGAGTATTTCTTATTTTTTATCTCAATGTGGTTGCCTTCCCAACCAGATCGGCGTGCGAGGTTCATACATCCTACGTCCATGTTTGCACCCCGTTCGAGAACTATTACGCGAGATTGGGAAATAAATGCAAGAGTTGCGAACATCCATCAAATTCACTGATCCACATACTGACTTTTGTATACCTGTTTAGCTGATACCTATTTGTTCTATACGGAGAGTTGTGCGACGAATTCAAGGCACTCCGTGCACCACTGAACATGGACAGCGGTACCAAGAAAGTACCATCTGCGCATGTGCAGAAACTGGAATGCCCTGAAGTTTTCGAATAATACAGATGCTTCTTTCGAACGACGCGCTATTTTCGACGCATGCGCAAGTACTACATTATTAGTTGTGCCCACAATCCGTGGCGGGTAATCGCTTTAAATCATTGAACTATATTCATATTGGCACGCACACGAGTCGCTAAACCCCGCGACAAGAAAGAGGACCACAAAGAGTATTTGACCTTTTCTCGCACACAGTCTATCGAAACATATTACCCCTGTTTGCCCCGAGAAAAAAAGGATTGGTTGACTCAAAGAAACATGCATTGCAACAACAAAATCCAGAGATCAAGTACCAAGTCCTTGAAATGCCCAGATACAGTAAACAAACTTCGTTTAAATCAACATCGATTTTTCTTCTCAAAAGAATAATTGTTTCTCGCGATTATATATGTTTCTGGCAACAACATATATAATTGTTTCAGTCAACTATTCTTTTATATCAACATTGATGTTTACTATGTAGGTATCTACTGAAAGTAAAGAATGGACAAATACCACCTGGGACTTTCTCGTCGTGATTTCTAAAACCCTGAAATATATGGCCGTGCCGGTTCCAATATGAGAATAGTTCAGTGCTTCAAATCGCCATTTTGTGGGGTAGCAGCTATCCGATTAGCATAGAGATATCAGTGATAGAATTTCACCTCGACTTCGATCGTCTTTTATCTCTTCTGCTACTGCCGGTGCTACCACTGCGGCCTTTGTGCGATATAGGACTGCCAGGCTCGCCATCCTGATCATCCTTGTTGCTCGCATCGTCGTCCTTCTTATCCTTCCGCTCCTTCTCCCGTTTTTCTCGCTCTTCTTTCTCGACCGCTTCTTTTTTTCGCTTGACTTGAGCCTTCTCCTCCTCTTGTTTCTACAAAATACAAGAAAGCATGCGAACGTGAGTCGAGGCCGTCAAAACACCCCGATCAAGCTGTGATAACAAAACTCAGGAACTAGCAATCGTACTTTCTGGCTCTTACACTCGACGAGAAAACATTCGACCGAAAAAAAAGAAAAAAAAAAAGAACAACGCATCGAAATAATCAGGAGACAGCTGTCAAACAGCTAATAACGAATCCTTAAACATGACGACGCGGTACACCGACAAAGTAGAAAGCACCTCCGAAGAAATCCATTTCTTCCGTTATTCTACTCTGAAGCAAATGATTTCGCGCGCTGTATGGAAGTTCAATCCGTACATTCGAACGAAGCATCGGACGATTGCTAGCTGTACAATAATAGATTACATAAGTATTAGTAGATTTGTTCGTGTCGTTGAGATATACTCACGCCGTTGGAGCATGCCGGGGCAGTAGCATCTTACGCGATATCTCGTTAACATATCAAGTACCTAAGTGCAGGTACAAACTTTTGGAAAGAAACGTAAGATATCCCTTAACATAGACTTAACACTATAAATTTCGTACATGTCTAAATGAACGCATCGTAGAAGGCCACCCAATGTACTTACAACATTGCAAATGTGCCTGTAGTTTGATAGTGTCTAAAGCTACGTAGACGTAACAATGGAAAGGGGTGATATTATTCAGAATCTCTCACAATAGTCAGTAATTATTAATATGTATTATTTATACCAATCAGAAGAGCGGAGTCGTCGCGAAGAAGGGAATCCATCGAAACGTCGTTCGCGTTTGCCGAGTAACAGTCACACGTCTGTCAACCTAGAATCCCTCCAGTAATGGCTACACGCGGCAGCTGATGCAGCAAACTGTTGAATATCAAATGCACAATAGTTTGCCCACCCGTGATATTCCACCTGACCCACGCAACGACTTTGAAGTAAATTAACACGGGTCACCCTTTCAAGTGAGACAATAATAGCAACTGTGGGTTACTGTTTGGAGAACGAATTTACACCCTTTCCTTTCACGCCATTTACGCTAGCCTACCACTTTAAACGTGGACGAGAATTAAGAAAACTTCTAAGAGATAACGTTCCACGTCATGCGAGTAATCAGGTACGCTTATTTTTCGAGAAAACGCGCGTTCTGCGGCTGAATCTCTCTATCGATAGTCCCTCTGCAGCTTCCTTATCGTTACCTACGTGAATTGACAAAAGAGAACGGACGGTGGAATAAATAAACTCCCCCCGCGAGTCGGCAATCTCTATCCACCGCGAGTAAAAAGCAAAAGTACTCGACAAAGCCATCGTTTGGAAGTTCCACACAGTAACCCATGAATTTAAATCTAGCAAGATTAAAAAAACAACTAAGTGCGCGAAAGTAGATGCACATGTGAGGAGAAGGACTATCAATGCATGGACCGACAAAGACCTTGGGGCACAAGGATTCGGGTGGTCGGTTGGCTATAAAAATTCTACTTTGAGAACCGAATGGCTTCGTGTTGGTTCATGGTTGTGGAGTTTACTCACGGTGTGAAGTTGACTCGGTCAGTCAGTGTGGTGGTACCGGAGAATGGAGGAGAGCGCACCTAGGTACTACGTACATGTCTGATCGAGACGCTGACCGAAGCTGTTTACACAAAATAAAGACAACAACTGAACAGTCGCCATTGTGATGACAGAATCATTTCAGTATGTGCGTATTGAGCTTAGAAAATCTTGATCCGTTAACGTTCCGTCCAAAGAGATGCTGTTAAGATCATCGGCGTCGAGTGGTTCGAAGTGCTCGAAACGTCATACAAATATAGATCGGCACATAATGCGAAACGTTCAATTGGTCGTGTAACACGCTGCGCGATCACCTGGCATCGGACCGATTTTGACAGTGGTCTTTGACAAATCCAAATATATGCTCAGGATGCCCGAGAGCGCGTCAGCCGTGTACGCCGAGTCAACCGAAAGGACAACCGACCGGAAGAAAACAGATAAATAACCGTTCGATTTTTGGATAGACGCCGACAACAACGAGACTCTCTCGTGCTGGTTTCGCACATTTTTCTCATGTTTGGTTGGTTGGATAAGCTCTGACTTACCGACGAGGTTGCAGCTGGCCTGCGAAAATACGAGGGATGTGCTCTGATTGGCTCCCTTCAGAGCCAATGAGTGAGTGAAAGGGCGGTCCCCACACCCTGCATTCCTAGGCGTGTGCGTTTGCTGTGCGCGACGCACGCTGCCTGTTATTATAATTACAGCACGAGTCACGGCTCCAATTTTTTAGAGCTAACATAGCACACACGCATTTTACCACCAATTACTTACTAACTAGGCTTTACGACTAAATATACGCTATCCCCTTTCATACATCCAGATGCATGCCGGAATCTTTTGAGCAGTCATGAATCGAGTTCCATGTTATTCTCTTGTCTCAGAACACCCTCGGACGTATCATCGATTGCACCACGAGTCACATTACAAATGTCAAAGAATCAAGAACAATGACCAATATAAAAAAATATACATATACCATCTCGTAATGGATCAACGAAACAAAATATATTCGTCGCCGCCCGATTTTTTCGAAAACATTCAAAGTAGAACGGTTTATCATAAACTCCCTACGAAACATATAAGACTTGTGCAGTTCTACTTAGAGCACGTGGATGGAATCGTACAGTTATCAAGACACAAATATAAACACTGAATTTATAATCTCACAGATTGTCTGTACCTCGCTACATATTTCACTTTCTAAAAAGAATAAATTTGTAAGTTCAAAAAACTGTGCATTTTTCAATGGTATGTTTTATAAAGTTCTTAAACTCAAGGAACGTGAATTGGACTAAACGGTACAAATCAATCTGAAAGCGAATAACTTCTATAACGGCAAGTAAAATTATTTGTCTTTGTAGCCACGTATTGAAATTAAAAAAAAAAAGTATTCAACTTCAGTTTTACAGAAGTTTTCTAAATCTCGTTTGAAACTAAAATGTTGCATTGACCTAGTAAGTTCCTTTCTTTTCCCCTCCTTTGTTCTTCATTCCAACATTAAGTCAGTATTTTGAAATATTTTTCATGGTACAACCATCAAAGGTAGATGCAGTGGTGTTTAATGATATCGGTAACCGAAAAATCAAATACTTCTGAAAATAATTACCTTCATGACTTCCCTGAACTTGCCAATTTCCCGAGTAATCAGGTCCCGCTTACTCTCCTCTATCTCTGCGTCGTCCAAATTCAATGCTTTAGCCACTACCTTCGTCTGATGCTCCTCTGGAATAATACAATTATTTAATATATAANATTTGTTATTGTATTCAATTCCTTGGTAACGAACATACTACAAAACTAACTGTTCATACCTGGTGCAGCTTGAGCGTTCTCCAAATCGGCAGCATGTTCAGCTATGATTTGGTTGATTCGGGCAAGGGCGTCGGCATCCACGACACGCATTCCCTCGTCCATATAATCGTCGCCTTCTTCTCCCTCGGCATTTTCACTGGGAGTCTCATCTTGCAATGGCGACTGACCACCTCTCAGTTTCTTTCGTCTCTCCGCTAAGAACAATTAAATGTTTTCAGCAAATAGAATTGTATTCAGTAAAAGAAAATTAACATGTTTTTGCTATCAAATGAAATTACTCCTTCCATGTTAGTTATTTTTCTGGAAGGAGTACTTCTCTAAAACTTAAAAAAAGACATTTTAAAAATTAATATTTTTACCTAATATCATTTTAACAATTTCCTATTTGTGCTAAGAGCTAGGATATAACAAATTTAATTCCAAAACAGATATCTCAAGAATAATATGATAAAACTGATAACATACCAGGTGAAAATGCTTATAAGAACGATACTGTAAGCATATAATCTTAGAAATCTTAAGGAGGATAGTTATAAATGTTCGCATTAAATATGGTTTAGCATTGAAAGTAGACTTCAATAGTAGATTACCTTTAAATTGGTCCAGAACAACTTTAGTTTTGGCATCCACCTTGACAACCAATTTTTTCGTGCCAATTTCCATGTCATGAAGCAATCTAACTGCTCTTAAACCGGCATCTGGCCCTGCATACTCGCAGAATCCGAATGCCTGAACTCTTTTCCAGGAGAGAACGTGTCCACATGCACCCAAGATATGACGGATCATAACATCTGGTGCTCGGTCCATAATGTTACCGACGAACACTGTAACCGGTGGACCCGATTCTCTTTCACGGCGTCTGTTGTTGTCATGTCGATTCTGGTTACGTCCATAACGTACAGCTGGCGCCGAAGTCTGCATCGCAGATATGGGTGTTGGAATCATCTAGTTTTTATAAATAACAAGCTTCTTAATGATGCACATATCTACTCATGCATTTTGCACCTAGTCCTGTTCATAACCCCAAAATAATTGCAGGTGCACAATGTAAAGTCAGCCACAACACCACTGAACCAAATGATTATAAAAACACCCTTATTTTGTGAAATACTTTTCATTATAACCTCAAAATACAAACTTCCATCCTCTTTGGAAATATTTGCAAGATTATAGTTAATTAGGTTATTATTTTTTTATAACCGCATCAGTGCTCACAGTTACACATCTTGAAGACTATTTGGTAAAAGCTGGTTCATTTAGATTCTAACTTTCCCAAAATCAATATACACTGCCAAAAGAAATATACATGAATATAAAGAATACTGCAGAATTAAGAATTAACAGTTCAGCCATTACTTGTTTCAAGGTATAACTCGTTAATACGTTGACCGCCGCGGGGGTCACCAAGGCATGGCGGTTGACTGGTAACCACCTGGCGGTCAAGGTATTAATGGATTACAATAAAAAAAAAAAAACTCAAATCCAGTTGGTCCACACTTAGCCAAATTCATTAAATAGACAAATGAATTGTAACAAGTCAATAGAAAACATGGATGTATATACAGATTTGTTCACTCAATCAGATAAACTACCAATTGCACAACAGTTATGATGCCCCAATCAATTTAATAACGAACAATATTCTGTACTGCACATATATTTTTGAAAAGTACGTGCAATGCACACATAATAATGGTATACTTACATGTGCCATTGGCATAACTCCACCTATGATAGGTGGAGGAGCGCCAACCATATATGGCATCGGAGGCATGCCTGGAATCCCCATGGGAGGTTGTCCAGGATAAGACATTCTTGAATTATACTTTATTGGAGCAGTGAAGGTACTGAAATTAGAAGGTATACCAACTTCATGAATAATGATTACATGTTAATACAAAACATCAATCTCTGACAAATGCAACCTACAATCCATTATTTTGTCATAACATTCAATAATAAACGGTCCTGTAATTATAAAATATGTCCTCAATTCTCAACGTATAATACTTTAAAAATTTTAATTCCGCACTTGCAACAAATTAGTCTACTCTTAGATCGCTGGAAAATATACTGTAACCAATGAAACTACGATAATTTATCTTCCATTAATAAGGAAGAAAGAGTGTCACATATAATAAAGTAAAATTAAAGTGATTTTAAATTACAGTTACGTTCTGACTATAATCATTTTTACTACCAATAGCAAATCATTTAATATATTATTTCCAATGCTTTTATATATTGTCAGTTGCCTATAAATTTTAAAGTTTTTAAATTATGGATAGGATGTGATAATATTACTGTAGAATTTGTATCTTAATTCTCACAATTAAGTATAAAGTAACAAATGATATACTGTGAAATAAATATACAAGAACAGAATGTAAAAAACAATATAGTTCCAGCAATTTAAAAAGGTATAACAATAGAATTCTGGATCACTCACAAATAAAAATTAATTGCTTCATTATGTGATCTTAGAACCTTATCACCAAGGTTAGACAGCATTGACTTTGATCACAGAACATTTTTACGTCAGGCATTAAGATAGTGCTTATAAATGAGTTGATAGTGCCAATTGAAAGTCTATATGGTGATACTAAAAATAAAGCATAGGTATACTTATAAGGCAAAGAATATTATTCTATAAATACACATGGTACTGCTTCATGGTCTTCTAAACTTTCTGGCATTGCCATTAAACTCAAATCACCGATGGTACAACTATTTATATTTCAATTAAGCAATTAAGATAAAAAGCAACAAATAAAAATATACCAGCTCTGTATACCTAAAATCGTTATTCCACATTTGCTGGTTTCACATAATGAAACCTCAATATTGATTACAGATTACTCAGAAGACCCGTTGCGTACTGAGATGGATACAATCTAAATCTGAACATACGAAACAAACATTAATATGGTTTCTGTACTTGAACTCAGAGATTACGAGTTTAAATCTGTAAGGCAATGAAAAATGCGCAACTAATGAAATTTACAATGAATTAAAAAAAAGGATATAACTTGCTTCCCACAATTGTAAGCTCTGATACTATCAATGAGACTGGAAAGCACTGAGCTTGGTTCCAAAATCTTTTCCTTCCAAATATAAGATAGTAAATGCAAAACCAGAACGCGTGTCAATTTAGAATATATATGACGAAGGTAATACTTAAATGAATGCAACAAAAGAGAACCTAAATACTGTCCCACAAATGCACAAGAAACCACCGCACATTTCAATGGAGGCTGCCGAAACATAACCATTAAATGATCGGCTTCCACAGCGAGGCCTTAGTATCGATTAGCACTTACTAATAAAGTCCTGTATCTTAACGCGTGCACCATGAATCACCGCAGGAGATTCCTCGACATCGTTTTAATACAATTGCCGGTCGTTGAAAGAAGGAATGACCAACTAACAAACTGCACCTCAAAGGCAACTACTTCCGCGCCACCATTGCGGTTTCGCTTCGAGCGGTCTAGGTGGCTGTGCTTCACCGTATTGCACGCTTTCCTCGAAACTTTTCACCTTTCACGGCATTTAATGGACCGAATTCTGAAAATCTACCGCGGCCGGAAAACTAAAAATCGTTTGGATATCAAATAAGCAAGAAAGAATTGGTAATATACGTCAAAAAGCTCGTTTTACTTCACAGAAACCGTATATCGATATGTAAATTCTACATTCGTGATATTTTTTTTCTGTAACGTCTTATATGACAAAAACTCCTCCAATGGGGGAACATTACCCAGGTGCAGCAATCTGATTGGTTTCTACGAATCAGCAAAGGCGAATTACGGACCACGTGCGATTCGGCCTTTGCTATTCTCCGCTAGGTTAGTTTACACCGATCGCTTAGTATGTTGTGTATTCAGGGTGAAGTTTTATCAAATTCTCAATGTAAAGAATTAGCATATCTACAAAAGCTACGTTACGCCGCTTTTATAACTACTGGTGTTATAAGTTTTGGTTTTACGCCGGCATTACCGGTCAAACTGGAGTAAACAGGTGTTTATACGGAACCAAATACATCTACAATCCTTTTTGCACCGGTTTTTTAACTACTGGTCTTAAATACGCTATAAACGGTGTTTTACTCCGGTTTAACCGATAAAACCGATATTTCATTAACGGTACAGTGATAAGTCACTTTAATTCTTTACAAAAGCCAATACATTACAGAGATGAATTGGGAGATTGCTCACGGGCAGGGTCGCGCGATAGCATCCTGTGCTGCCCTCTGGTTTCGTACGTTAGCTTTCACCGTTTTTTGCCCCCAAGGGCGGCGCAACTAGAGTTCGAAAATTCTCGGTAACATAAAATTGGAGAAGGTAACTGTGAAATATACCGTAAGTTACCGGGAACATTGAGAATTTAAGAGAACGTTAATTTTGTTATTTATACTTTAGGTTTCTTCGTTTAAATAACTTTTTTTTTTCAATCAACTTCAAAGTTCCAGCTAAAGAGTAATAATTACTATTAGAAAATATTGATTATAGGGTCGTATTTACCTCCAGCTAAATATATTCACGTATGTAGAACTTCACGGAAAATTCCATGAGATTTGATTCAAACGAACTGATATTTCATTCTGCGACGAAGCGAATGGGAGGTTTTGATTGGTTACGGAGAACGTACAACGGAAATTCTCCTCTACGATGTTTCTCTATAGCTAATCGAAATCTTTCGTTCGCTCTGTTGAAAAATGCAAATTTTCATAATTTCTCGATAAAAAAAAGCTTTGGAGAAATTACCGATAAATTACCGGGAATTTCTCTTCGTTTCTGACGTAACTTACTGGATTTAGAACTCTAGGCGCAACAAATTTCTGATAGGGACTCGCGCACTCGCGATGGCGGTGCCATCTACCAGTCGCCGTTGGTGGCTTACATACTCGTGATGGTAATACCATGCGGCAGTTGACGGTGTTTGCTAGAGTTCCAAATCCAGTAAGTTACGTCAGGAACGAAGAGAAATTCCCGGTAACTTATTGGTAATTTCTCCAAAGCCTTTTTTATCGAGAAATTATGAGAATTTGAATTTTTCAACAGAGCGAACGAGAGGTTTCGATTAGCTATAGAGAAACATCGTAGAGGGGAATTTCCGTTGTACGTTCTCCGTAGCCAATCAAAACCTCCCATTCGCTTCGTCGCAGAATGAAATATCAGTTCATTTGAAACAAATGGCATAGAATTTCCCGTGAAGTTGTACATACGTGAATATGTTTAGCTGGAGGTAAATACGACCCTATAATCAATATTTTCTAATAGTAATTATTACTCTTTAGCTCGAACTTTGAAGTTGATTGAAAAAAAAAAGTTATTTAAACGAAGAAACCTAAAGTATAAATAACAAAATTAACGTTCTCTTAAATTCTCAATGTTCCCGGTAACTTACGGTATGTTTCACAGTTACCTTCTCCAATTTAATGTTACCGAGAATTTTCGAACTCTAGTGGTGGCTTACTCACGCTTACCGACACTACTCGCTTTTGATGGCAAGGGAAGAACACTCGTAGCGCCCTTTTTGACTTTATCCTTCACTTACCTTATTTATTTTATTCGTAAATGATACCAACTCTCTCAGACACTGGAAAATGTTTCACTTGTAAATAGTTTACATGAATTTGAAAGCAAACGTACAAGGAAGTTTTACGCAACCGAAAACAAAGACAGATAATTAATAAAATTATAAAACTCAGAAACTTTTCAGTACAAAAGTAAAAAATCATTTTTTATACATGTATACAATATATGCTGTTTACATGACTTGTTTGGAATTTTCCTTACGCGGGTAATAATGCCTTAATATACTGATTATTACAAGCCATGATTTCGTCCTTATATGCAGAAATGGACTTTTTTAGTTCAGACTCTGGTAGAGACTGATCAAGTGCTTTGCATTTTGCAGCAAATTGAGCAATAAGTTCCTCTGCTTCCTAGAATACAAAGAATGTTTATGTAATTTTAAGAGCACATAAATGAATCACTAATTATGTTTGAGAGTTTATGTTCATATAAATCCGCTGTTGCATACTTCGTCCGGAAAATATAGTTAAGAAATATTACCTTAATAATTTTCCGCTTCTTTTCCGGACTTGCAGATCCTTCAAATGCAACATCTTGAAAGTTTTCTAACTCAGTTTGTTTTCTTTTAGCGAACTGGAACAAAAGATACCATTTCATACATGATGCAATTAAATAATAATGCATAAAATTAATCAAAATGCAAAATAATTTATAGTAAACAAAAGCCAGATTTAGTATTTTTGGACCTAAGTTCATTTCGTGATTATAAATAATTACCTCTATAACGTCTGTGGGGAAATTGGCTATTTTGGCAACGTGAAGACCAAAACTTTGATCACAGATTCCAGGTTTCACTTTGTATAATAAAGTAAGATTATTATCGCCGGTAAGAGCGGTTACATGCAGATTTTTTACAGTAGGTACATCTTCAGCCAGTCTAGTAACTTCGTGAAAATGAGTTGCAAAGAAGCAATATGCTTTTACATCCTTAGCTAAATGCCTGTAAAATACGAAATTTTATTACACTGTGACCGTCAGTTTCTATTTAGCAACAAAAATTGATAGTGACTTACTCTGCAATCGACCAAGCCATACCACAACCTTCATATGTCGAAGTACCGCGTCCCAGTTCATCAATTATAACAAGAGAGTTACAAGTTGCTGTCTGAAAAAAAAAAGAACATCAGTATAATGGTATTACGGATCTTGCTCTATCCGAACATTCTAAATCTTGCTTGGATTTATATTTCAGCTGTATTTTGTAAATTGCCTATAATGTAAAACAATAGTAAAACTATATTTATATTTCAGTCCTTGTTCCTGTTATTCAAAATAATGTCGAAATTACCCGAAGTATGGTTGCCGTTTCTATCATTTCTGTCATGAACGTAGAAAGCCCCTTCGTTTGGGAGTCATCAGCTCCGACTCTTGCTAATATGGAATCCAATAACGAAATTCGTGCCATTTCGCAAGGTATAAAGCAACCAATATGTGCCATTAATGCTGCAACCCCAGCGGATCTAATGTACGTACTTTTCCCACCCATATTTGGGCCTGTTATTATATAGAAATGAGCCTCATCTGTAATAATACGTATAATGAACCTCATTGTGAATACGCATGTAACATGTAGAACATACAACAATAAATATTTAAAAAATTGTATTATTTTTACCTCTCTTTAAATTAATATCATTAGGTATGTAATCAACCCCCTGTTGCACTTCCAAACAAGGATGACGGACTTGAACGAGCGTTAATTCTCCAGCATCACTTGGAAGCATTTCAGGGCGCACATATGCTTTATGAGCACAGACCGATACTTGAGCAAAAGCTGTAAGTACATCTAAAGAAGCGATAATGGAGCCAATCGATTTGATAAGACCAGTGTAGCCAGCTAAAAAGGAAACATTGTTAACACACCCGAAAAAATCTGCAGAACATTCAAAGCTTAAAAAATAATGCATAATGTACAAACCTGCAATGCTGATAATTTCTCCTACGACAGACTTTTGCTGAGTAGCATACTTGTCCCTCGCAACGATATAATCATTATTCAAATCATCCATTTTACTATTTCTAAATCTCACGCCACCTTTATTGGAATCGAGAATTGTGTATTGTTTTTTGTTCCTCAAGATTTTCTCTTCCTTTAAAGTTATACGGAGGTAATACCCGAATTGTTGGTTACTTTCCAGTTTTAGAACTTTCCCTGCCTCTAACGACAAATCCTTTGCAGCTTTGCCTAACTGTCCTTCGAGTTTTTCTTCTAACTCGTCCATGTTCTGTTTCAATTCTGTAAAGATTAAGCAACACAAGAGTAAACAATTTACCGGTACTGTACACTATTAGAAATAAAATCATTACTAAAAGCGTCATTTATAAGATCTTGTATTGAATTGTGTGAATTGTGTGCATGTAAGAAGAAGTGAATAAACTTGAAATCCTACCCTTTAATTCATCATCAAAATCAGGACGAACCATAAAATCGCCTTTTCCCGCAGCATCGAGATCCATTGTTTGTTCAATCATTTGTTGAAACTTGTCCATGTCAGTTATAAGCTCTTTCAATGGATCTGATATCATTGCTTTGAGAGCAGCTGATTGGTCGGTAGATAACTGTTCTAACAGCACCGGTAAATGCGAGATGCACAGATAAATTCTACAAATGAAAGAATTAATAATTAATACATGACATTAATGAAATAAAGATATCACTGACCACATAAGTGTAAATTTAAAGATAATCAAAAGAAATGCTCTTTTCTGAACATCATTATAATATCCATATTTTTATTTATGAATACACTACACTCACTTGTAACAATCCTGTAAATTGGCTTTTTTTCTAGAGAGCTTTTTCGCGAGCTGTTGCAAATCGGGTACCCTTCGAAGAAGATCTTCGTTGAGAGTTGCTCTTAAATCGTTGTCTTTAATTAATACTTCAACAATATCGTGCCTTTCTTTTATAAGACTTAAATCCCTGAGAGGTTGTCTAATCCACTGTGCGATTAATCGATGACCTTGAGGTGTTCGACATTTATCCAATAAAGCTAAAATACTCGTTGGTGCTCCTCCACTTGTTGTATTGGCGGTGTCTGGTCGTGTTTCAATATTTAGAGCTTTAATCGCTGCTGCATCCAATCTAACGTATCGAGATTGCTCTAATTGCTTGATGGTAAATTGGTTTATATTCCCACTATCTGCCGTCAGCTGAAAATTTGTATTTATCAATAAGCAGCTACGGATAAACGTTGAAAAACACAGATAACCAAATTGTGGCATAAGTCTACCTACGTCTAAATACTTTATGATGGCAGAAGTTGCGGACATCGCTATTTTTAAATTAGTTTCGGGTAACGCCTGTGCATTTTGCTGCTGCCCCTTTTTGAACTTGATAAGTGTATTTAAATCCTGTGTTAACGTTTCGGTTGAGAATTCCGATTTCTTCCTCAGGGTAATCATGACGTTGTTTCTTTCCATAAGCTAGAATGTATTAAAAATATAGTTAGTAGACCTTTCTTAACCGTTTGAGTCCCAGGCGGTATAGAAAAAACAATGTCGAAGAATCTCAAACAGCGCAACCGCGCTTTCCCTATATATGTACAAAAATACCCAAGCAGCGCGATAGCGTTTGTTTAACCGTTTGACTGCTACACGGCGCAAAAGCGCTGCGTTCATTTGTCTCTAAAACCGCGACGCAGCGCTTTTGCGCTGCGAGTTTCAGTGTGTCTTTGTTGCTCCGCAGTTTTCGTGCGTTCTTGCAAAAATTGCTTAGCAGTCAAACGGTTAATTTTATGTCGAGAAATACCAAGCGGCGCGATAGCGCTTCTTGTATGTGGTAGGTAACGTGATTCTCGTATTTTTTTCATCGCTCCGTCACATTTATTGCAGCTTGCAAAGTGATCGGACGTATTCTTCCGTATTCTTCAGTTAATCATTCTTTTCGTTATTAATAATTGTGTTTTAAAATGATTACACGAAGCAACGCAAAAAGTAGGTGGAAAAATAATCTAGATTTACTGTTTAACTTTTCTAAATTTGGTGCATCCCCAAAAAGGTACAATGAATCGAACAAGAAAATCTATAAGCACAAACACAAATCCATGTGATCATATTATAGTCGATGATGACGACTGCATTGTTCCGGTAAAGCGCAAAAGACAACGCATTTTGAGCACTTCGGAGGATAGCGATACTGATTTATCTCATCAATGTTCATTCAACAGTCTACCAGTGGCTGAAGACGTTTCGAATCAACGTGATTCTCTGGTGCCTAGCGATGAATCTGATTCGCGATCTAACTTCCCTAGGCAGAGTAAACCGATTGAATTTTTCGAACTATTCTTTGATTCGACACTATGGGAACTAATAGTTAAAGAAACGAATAAATATGCGGAGTATTCAAGGCATTCACCTAAAGAATTAGAATCCTTTGAAACAGAGATTTGGACACCCGTTACTGTTTTAGAAATGAAGGCATTTATAGCAGTGCTGTTGGAAATGGGAATTACGAGAAAACCTAATATACGTTCATATTGGTCTGAAAATTCCCGTAACATACCGTGGTTTCGAAGAATGTTTTCTCGAAATCGATTTCAACATATTTTAAAATATTTCCATTTAGTAGATAATTCTTTATGTTTTCCACCTGGTCACGCGAAATACGATCCCTGTGCAAAATTTAATCCACTGGTTGAACATGCTAACAAGGTTTTCAAATTACATTATACACCACATAAAGAATTATCAATTGATGAGTCGCTAGTTGGGACGCTGTGCCACTCTAGCATAACGCAATATTTACCAAACAAAAAGCATCATCGTTGGGGAATAAAATTCTGGATGCTTTGTGACTCCATTTCGAAATATTGTTTAGCGTTTTCTTGCTATAAAGGTGCAAAAGAAACAATTTCTAGTGATAGAAAAAAGTTTGGACTTAGGTACGATGTCGTGGTGAATTTACTAAAAAATAGTGATTGTTTGAATAGGGGGCATCACATTTTCGTCGACAACTTTTTTACTAGCGTAGAATTAGCTCGCTATTTATATTCTATGGACACCTTTTTAACTGGAACAATTAGAAGGAATAAGAAATGTATTCCCGATAACTTGAAACAAACTAACGTAAACGAGGTAAAATATTTTGTAAAATACAAACGAAGTATTGTTCTGTGCGTATCGTGAAAAAAAAAGTGTAAAAAATCCTGTGTTACTAATTTCGACGAAAGCAGAAGAGCAAGATGTGACTATAACGAAAAATCGATATGGCAGAGAAATACGTTCGACAAAACCCGGTATTATTCAATCTTATAATGCCTCCATGGGTGGTGTCGATGAATGCGATAAAATGCTATATACCTATCTCGATGAACGAAGATCACTTAAATATTGGAAAAAGGTGGCCTTTAATATAATCAACCGCATGGTTTTAAATGCGTATATACTCTACAAGGAAATAGTTAAGAGCAAAGCAATATCTCGGTTAGATTTCATGTCAAATATTATTTTTGAAATTGAGTGTCAGTGGATGAACGAAAAGCAATCACATAGTCATATAAAAGAAAAAACATTTGGATTAGTAAAGTTGCCACACCGTAACTTGCGACAATGCGTAGTCTGCAGCACCAAAAATGCAATAAAAAGATCACATTTAATTTGCGCACAATGTAGAAAAGGGATTCATCCAGTATGTTTTGATAAACATCAATGTTACAAATTATAAATGTTACTCTCTATTTAAATTGTTTGTTAATAAATATTTCAAGTTTGTTCAATAAAAATTATTGAGAAGATAACAAAATAAAAATTTTTATTTTGTAATGTATTATTGCATTATTATAGTACTATTCTATATATTGTAAAATGTACTATTTACGTTAAAAAGAGCTGTGTGATATACTTGCGTCAGTAAATCTGAGCGCTCGACTTCGACAATCCGTAACGCACCGTCAGTTGTCCACGATGCTCGAAATGTGCTGGGTTTTCTCGACATAAAATCAGAACAGCGCGATCGCGCTGCTTGGGACTCAAACGGTTAAGGTACAAACGCATATTAACAAATAGAGGGTTGCAACATTAAATAGGTTCCTAGGGAAGCATTGAAACATACGTGCAAATCTTCGATTAAAAATTCACTTCCTATTTCTCTTAAGGTGAAGTGAAACCCCCTTCAAATCAGTCGATTCGAATACAACACTTTTTTTTTAAGGGTATTAGACCAAACTGTCCGAACCTTTGACACATCACTCCTGATCATCTAAGAATTGTACTGACACATTCAAAATTTGGATTTTTGGAAACAATTTTTTAACTTAGCCCAGACCAGAACCAAAATGGCGTCGAACTCTCATATTTCGATCCATATACATTTATCTAAGGCTCTGATATGAGAAACGAAAGGGTCAGGACAATTTTACGACAATTTAGAACACTCTCGTAATCGATAAACTCGCATTTGAACGGGATAGAGGCAAAAAAAGTGTTGTATGCGCTTCTATGCTAAAACGATGGGAATACGAGGTCTCGGAGTGAAAATTTAATTGACCTGGAAATCACAGATGGCGCAGGGGGTCCCTCTGCAGTCAATTAGGGCCCCAGAAAGCATGAATCCAGAGGATTTCTGGAGTTCTACTTTAATTTCTTGATATTTATTGTACGAAAACGACAGGTGGAGTATGCCATTTGGTACAATATCCAATATAATTCGACACAGTTGTCAATATAAAAACGAACGTCGGCAACGTAGGCATTTAGAAAATCTTCTTTATCGACGTTGATCAAGTTCCTCGACGTGTTTCACTTCACCTTAAAAGGCTAACAGAGCATTACAGAAAAAGTTAGGAACCCCGGACCCACGTACTTGTTTCAATGTCTGAAACTCGTAGTTCCCGTCTCCTTGAGTAAGCAAACACTCTTTAGGTGCCAGCGTAACAATAAGTGCTTCCAAATTTGAAAATGCTTCGTCATCTTGAAATTCGCATACCGATATTGCCGTTGCTATAGTATCAACGCAGCTCAAGCCAACGGTCTG
Organism: Orussus abietinus; assembly: GCF_000612105.2. Taxonomy (NCBI): domain Eukaryota; kingdom Metazoa; phylum Arthropoda; class Insecta; order Hymenoptera; family Orussidae; genus Orussus; species Orussus abietinus. The sequence goes on from NW_019394315.1 coordinate 91,513, forward strand.
TAATCAATTAAAAATATATGAAAACATCCCTTTTTCCTCGTTTGCGGTTATTGTAAGGAAATTCTCTATGAAAAACAATGTTTCCTCGAGAGATAACAATACATCATTAATGTGTCTTACTCTTGCTTTTCCTTCACTCCCAAGTTTAATAGCTATAATCGATGTACTGACAGCGACATCATTATTACTGAACAGAATCTCTTCAAACTGTGCCAAATTTCCTGGAGAGCCTTTGTACTCCAAAACCCAATTCTGAGTTTTTACTGCCCCCTTGTTCACGTACACTTCAACTCTATATTGTTTTACCAATAACAAATCGCGTATGAACGTCTCGAAGTGTCCTTTGTTAAGAATTAATCCCTCTGTTCTATTCGGTTCTGAAGACGGAAATCAAATTTAGTTTATGCTCCTTAAACAGATCTTAATTGTTAAAGGGGTTTTTAGGTTGTCAAAAGCCTTTTATTCAAAGTACATTTAAAAAGAAATGCAAAGGTGTAAGAGATATTTAAACACGAGACTGTTCTATTTAATATTATAGAGAGAATTTAAGATGAAAATAGTTTCAAAATGTTTCAAACTGGCGGACTTATGGAAGTTGAACATTTTTTATTTCATAGTGTACATGGTTCGAGGAGAATAGTATGTCTGAAACAAAAATTGAAGGTGGTTGTAGAAACTAAAGTTGATTGTTTAAGGACCGTTGAAAAGGATTGTTGAAAAATATCAACGATTAAAATACAAAAAGCAATAAAAATTTGACCTCTATTGGTATTTTTTAATTAGAATCTAAATTTCTTTTTCGATAAATCGTACCATCAGGTCTTAAATAATCTTTGCCAGTTTCTAAAATCACCTTGACCTTTTCGTTTTAACTTACCGTTCTTCAGGAATCGTGGAAAAAAAAAAAGTTAAACATTTTCAACCTGAACAAACCCAGCATTTTGAAACATTTTAAAACTTTGTTCATCTTAAATTCTCCTTAGGGTAAATAAAACTGCCCCATAAGTAAACATTTCCTATGCCTTTTCATACTCGTTTATACTCATTTTGATTAAAACTCATTTTACAGTCTACTAATCCCTATAATTAGTTCGATTTATTAAAGGCAACTTACCAGCACCAATTATTTTACAAACGGACGTTGTCTTGAAGACTTCCTGCGCGGCGAATAGAGCATCACTTCCATGTAAAGTGTAATAATCCGATCTATTGAAAAATCTTATGGTGCTACTGGGTTTCTGTAATAAAACATAATCTCGTATAGAACTTGTTCAGGGATTGCACGTTCATAAAAGAAATACAAAACCCTTCGATGGCCCTCGAGTAATTGTATGATAATGCGTTTCACCATAGCCTGAATAATATGCAGACTTGCTCTCATTTAATTTTATCGAGGACCTTTAAATGTCTTGGTCATTGTGTGGAACTGTCTTCAGTGACAACATCCTTGACCCATAAAATCTCTGGTTTTCAGATAAGTTCCTAGTAAACTCGACTCAGTCGCGATATAATATTCCCTGATTATTTATCAATGATCAGTTTTAATTAAAAACGTTCTGGGAAAATAGGTAAGCGAAGTCCGTAGGGTGTTTATTTTAATGCGATTGTACTCCATGTAATGTTGACACGTTTTACGAACTCTTTTAAGCGGGGCCTAATTAATTTTATTTAATTAAAAAATCTAGTCTTTAATCCGAATCAGATTTTGTAAGAACATTTACCGAATTTGAATTTTTTTTGCAACTACAAAATTATAATTCGCTAGCCAGTCGTGCTAAAACCTTGTCACGTATCTGTAGGTCAATGCCTATCAAGGGTCAGAGTGTCACAGGTCGCTCGAAACAGTACTTTACGTCAACCGTTCATAACTTTATGGAGCAGTCAAGTTTCGTGGAATACGTCTAATTGATATGAATTCCCCGCCGTCTTGATAACAAATCATTACTTACGAATAAAGTGCTCGTGCAGAATCTGTTTTCTACGATTTCAATGGATGGTTTCTCAACCATTCAACAGAAAACTAATCATTTAAGGATCACCAATCGACAATTTGAATTTAAAAAAATAGTAATGAATTTAAACCCTCACACTATAAAAACTAAAAGTTAGTCAACTTCGACGTTCATTAAAGCTTTATTTGGCCTCTGAATTTGTCGCATTTGTCATTAGCTTCATTACTGAATATTTTTACTTAAAGTGTGTCGATTCGTGCAAATCCGAGAATGTTTAATTTATTTTTATTAAGAGCTTTAGTAGGTGTATAAAGGATATCAATGATTGCGTGTTCCGGTATAGTCACAGAGTAATAATATTCAGGACAATTGTATTAACTGAAATACTTTATTGAACATCTGGTACGTATAGAACTTGTGGACGTGTGCAATGAAAAAAGGTGGAGAATGAATGAGTAGAAAAAAAAACTGTACAGCAGTCAACCGAGAGTAATGTTAACCTTGAAGCTGTACCAGGTAATGCTGAATAAATGTAAATCCAGCGTCATCCGAAGATGTTACACATTGAAAGTGATTCCTGGTAATTGACACGTAAATCCAAATATGGAAACCTGCTTATGACTACTGGTTGAGAATTAATACATGGCATTTCCTATGACACAATGTATAAGTGCATACGCTGATTGTTAAACTCGTTTATGTACATCTTATAAACATGAGCTCAAAGAAAATAATTTTGGCTACCTCGTAGGTTATTTTTAGCTGTGTTAGTTTAACAATAAATTATACAAAATACTTGATTAAAATTTACTTTAATTTAAGTCTAAATTACATCGATAAGTATTAAGTCTGGAATTAAAAACTTTAGATGAAAATAACGTTTCACACATTTCAGCACATTTAGCATGGCCGTTACAATTAGTTAAATTTTTATGAAGAAGCCGAACGCAAATTGCCTGTTTTTGGTCGAAAATATTTGAGTAATAATCTATTCACTCTAATCAAATGTTCGAACCAAATTGACAAAAATTCTATAACCCAAAATTAAATTTATCTGCGTTAGTTCGTGCAAGCGACATTTGATTTCCCTTATCTTTGAATGCCTATAAATTAAATTTTATTCGAATTCATTTACTGGAAAATCAATTGGAAAAATGACTACTTTTTACTGCAAGAACTGAATTCTATACCTACAGTATTACCAAGAACTGAATTCTATACCTACAGTATTACCAAGAACTGAATTCTATACCTACAGTATTACCAAGAACTGAATTTTATACCTACAGTATTACCAAGAACTAACTTGAATAAGTGCTCAAGAAAGCAAAACGAAAGAGAAATACGCATTATCAAAGCATAAGGAAAGGAGAGGATGCTCTCAAAGTCACTGGAATGATGAGAGGGGAGGAGAACATAAATGGAATTGCTTCCTCAGATTTCGAGTACTACTCGGTGAAGCGTTTCATGAGAACAATCAATAAATAATCGGTGCATCCCCAAGTGTAGGCTCTATGGTCTTTTTCCCAACAGGTAAATCCATTATTTCAAGTTTACTAACTGAATAACTGCATTACATTACAAACTCTGTATAATGCAGAATTTCTAATTCTTAAAACCATACATTCTTGATATGCATCACTGCACATTTTTCTATTACATCTTATCATTTAATAATACTTCCCTTTTAAAAATCTCAATAAATTCAAGTGCGGTTGTTAATTCGTTTGTTTTATGAAATGTGACTGTAAATTAAATAATTGCTCTCAAATTGGACTATAATGAACCGTGCTTGGAATGAAAAACAAAAGAGATCTTGTGACAAATGAAGTTACAAAAACATCGTTGAATCGATACATGGTATTACACGCGCTTTACAAATCGTTTCTATATAATATAATTTTAATAGGTAGAATCAGAAAAACTTATATTTATGATGAACGAATACAACCCCAAGTGATTTTCTAAAGTTTCACGAAATTCCATAACATATGATAAATCCAGTTTTATTTTTTTCTTCGCTAAATTATTATTATTATTGACATTAGCAAGTTCTATCATTTCTAGTTTTGAGTCATAACTATATTAAAATACACTATTGTAATTCAATAATAAATTAAAGTAAATTAGAGAAAAAATTAAAAAATAGAATAGTTTTTATTAATTGTTAAATCAACGTAGTTAAAAATGGGACGTTTTAATGAGATACAGAATCAATTAAAATTATCAACTGTGTTTTAACGAATCGTTTTGAGTTAATTCAACTAAATCGTCAAGTACAATTAAAAAATAGAATAGTTTTTATTAATTGTTAAATCAACGTAGCTAAAAATGAAACGTTTTAATGAGGTGCAGAATCAATTAAAATTATCAACTGTGTTTTAACGAATCGTTTTGAGTTAATTCAACTAAATCGTCAAGTACAATTTTTAATTATCACTAATCACTCATGTGATTTCATTAAGACGGGCAGCATTAATTACTCTTATCCATGATTGACTACCCCAAGTATATTAAAACATCAGTATTGTGTTCCTTAAGTGTAACGTCACGTGAAATTGCATTGTAAAATAAGTAATGCAAAAATCACGAACTGAAATACTTAACATGAATGTTTACGATAAAAACAACGGAATTCATGGCTTCAACGAGTGCAGAATATTCGTTACTGAGTAAAAATTGCCTGTTGTTAATTAAAATATAAAGTGTCGGTATAAACTAAGATCACGTGTATATGCAGGAAAAATCTTGACATGACATCACTGATCGAACAAACGGGATTTAGATATGACTCAACTTGTAACATGTTACATAAAGAATAAGATTCCGGTAGTCTGTTCCATAAATATCAATAGACATCCAGAACACACCTTCAAATAGGGTTTATTGTCTACTGTTAATGTCAGATCAAAGATGACATCATGTATCTTAATCTAATTATCACATCATAAAATATGACCGCTTTGTTTCTATTCAGACGTAGACATAAATTTTATTTAATTTCATCATATTATAACCATTGTGTTATACCGCGAAACAATTAGTGAAGCCAATGACAATTACCATATATTATAATTCCGATCAATCCTACTATGATTTATGTCCCTTATTAAAAAAAAAAAAAAACGATTCAGTCTTTGTTAGAAGATTACATAAATACACGATAAATTCATGCGGTTTACTTATATATTTTTCGTTTATTAAAACGAACTTAACTAAATTAAAGTAACGTATTTGCAATGGTTTAAACAATCCTTTGCACGTTAATACATTTTTAATTAATTACACGGATTTATTCTTAATACATTTGAATTCTTAAAAAATGATGAGCTATGTTTTGAGAGCTAAGATATTTTCTTAGGATTTTAATTCATAATTCTAGCAATCTCATCGATGTTTTAACTTACTCGTACTAGGAAAATATAGGATTTCGCAATAGGGGGAACGATAAAACTGATAAGAAACGTATTACGCAGTAGTTAAGAAATAATTTAAACTGCTTTACATTTACAGTTTAATAAATTAAGGGTATAAAAAGCATAGTAAACAATATAATATTAAACAATGTCGGATACTGCTCCTGTAACTATGTAACAGTGCATTGGCCTTGCAGCAGCTTTTCGGTACTTTTCTTGTTTCTTTATCATTTAACTCCATGTACCATAGTTATTGTAATCATAATAAACATATAATTCGTACATCTTATAATTTATTTTACCAGCACGTGACATTTTATTCCCTCATATAAACTTCATATACTGTACCATTGGCTTTTATTTATTTTTGTAAAGTGGGCATTTATCGGTTGAAACTATTTAGTATCCAAAACGCAATAAATTTACTCAAGCACAGGATGTTAATTTGGGACCCATGTATTGCGGCATAGACCACTTGTTTTAAAGAATATGAAAAAAAAAAAAAAAAACAAGAATACAATTAATATCACTACGTTTCCCCTTTTCAGAGACTATTCCTCACTGACAATGGAAAAGTTGATCATCTTGTTCACACTTTTCGTCCGAACATTGTCCGCACCGAATGGATGTATAGAAGCCTGCAATTTCTTCCAAGGGACCGACTTAGCACAGCAAATTGTTAAAGACAGCCATGTGAACTTTGATTTCGCTCGACCTGGAAACTGGACCGAACAGAATCAGTACAGAACGGACGGAGGTCGGGGCAGAGTTTACGAAGAACATGGCCAGTTCGAGCAGGGACCAAAACGGGTCCGATTCTTCAAAAAGAATTACACCTCCTCCTACAGCACTGGAGACATCAACGGTTTAGAATCCGTAAACCAAGGAAGCTCGAGTGCATACGACAGGTACAGTTCGTCTCAAGCATCTCAAAATAACGCTTTCGAGCAAGCGCATCAGGCCGCCTTACATCAAGGCATATCGTCATCATCAAACAGAATCAGCAGTCAAAATGCCAGATTGGAAGATTTCGGGGAGTATGATGCACAGCGCAGATTATCTTCATACAACACCAGAACTCATCAGCAAGGTGCCGTCGACCTGAGCGTAACGCCTCTTCAACCACCAGGTATCCTGGACTCTGCGCGACCTGGCAATTGGAGTGAAGTAGACAGTTACAGAACCGACGGAGGTCACGGCAGGGTTTTCGAGGAACAGGGTCAGTTCGTGACGGGTCCGAAACGTGTTCGATACTACAGGAAGAATTACACATCGAGTTACCAGACTGGAGGCGGTTTCGCGCCCGACATGACCAGCACAGCGGTCCAGGATCTGGAGCGCGAGATGCAACGGCTGCACAAACAGTTCGACAGCTTCGGCAGAGAGATTCACCAAAGTTCCTCCGAACATGCGGCATTTGGCAGTTCCATGGCCTCGGGGTCTGCATCTGCCGTCGATTTGTCCCAGACCACGGAGGACAGAAGATATGCCCAGAATCGAGTTCAACCCGTTTCTACGTATTATCCTTCGCAACCCAGCCCTAACAGAGTATCAACTTCCGAGTACGGCCAGTACTCTGGAAACGGTAATCTGCAATCTGGATCATTGGTAAACCAAGAGAGAACAACAAAAGTGGAGTCCACCGCTCATTTGCCCGCGACCTCTGAAAGGATTTACGAGCAGTCCCAGTCGAGAAGAGAACATTCGGTGACCCGATATGGCACCGGTGATCGTACTTCCAATCAGCAGGTGTATCCGAACTCGTATCAGACTCCTGTAAGCACTGCCGAAGAGGTAAGGTACCAAACCGCCGCGGTCCCTAATACCTACGGTACGCACAGTCAACAGACTTATGAACAAGCGTATGGCACCGGAAATCACCAAGTGGCTCAGACTGCGAGCGAATCGCAAGATCGTTGGAACCAGCTACATGTTGGGTCCTCGACGAGCGATAGTAGCAGCAATTATAACCAACGAGACCGAGATGATCGTTACGGACACAGACGTAACACGGTACAGAGTCAGGCTGATCAGTCCCAATATCGCCATTCGAGCAACGCGGAACAGTCGAGACGTGATCAGGGTTACTCGAGTAAGTTGAGCGTTGATCAAGAAAGATATGCTCAACATCTTGAAGGATCTTCTCAGAGAACCCAACCGAGTCAGGTGACGGAGTACGAACAGCACTGGAGTTCCGCAGGGCACAGAAGAGAGACCGTAGTGCCTGCGTACAGTAGCGGTCATGAAAGTGCCGCTATCACTCAGCAGGCGCGACAGATGAGTCAACAGCAGTTTGGATCTGAAAACCAATATCAGCAGCAGAGCTCTTACGATATTCTTCACGGCCATAATACTAACGTAGGGGAAACGAATCAGAATCATTATAATTCCGCTTACAGAACGCAATCTGGAAAATTAGTCGTGGGGTCTTTGCAGTTGAATCAGATGGCACAAGGTGCCGACTGTGCTCAAGACTCCGCTGCACAAACTCAATATGACTCTCTTCGAACCAGATACAAACGTGGTGCCGGATATTACAATCGACACAGGCCGAGGTACCCCAGCAATGTTGAAGACTTGACGCAGCAAACGGAGGACTTGACTCAACAGAGTGAGGATTTAACACAGCAAAGCGAGGACTTGACCCAGCAAACCGCGGACTTGACTCAACAAATTGCGGACTTGACTCAACGGAACGAGAATTTAACCCAGCAGAGCGCAGACTTGACCCAGCAAAGCGAAGACTTGACTCAGCAGACAAACTCTGGCTATTTCCCGAGGGAACCTTACAGGAAACCCCAAGCGGAACGGAATTCGCAGAGAAACTGGCACTTTACTGAACCCAGTAGAGATGGCTTAGAAACTGCTGATTTGGTGCACCAAAGCGACAACTCTCAACTGAGCCAAAGCACTCAGGACGTTTGGGGACCTAGTCCATTATATGTTGGAAATCAACATGCCGGAACTCACCCACAACAAAGTGGACAAGACGACAACTCTCAACTGAGCCAAAGTACCCAAGACGTGTGGGGATCAAATCCATTGTACGTTGGAAACCAACATACTGGAACCTATCCGCAACAAAGTGGAGGTTTAGATCATCAGTCCGGAACGTACGTTCAGGTACCTCAAAGTCCACCTAGTGAATCAGGATTTGACCAACAGACGGGTAGATTCCCAAGTCGGGAGAGAATAAGAGGTACATCACAGAGGAATAAAAATCGTACACAAGAGGCAACGGAAATCGGTGATTTGACCCGAGAAGCATCCACCGTGTCCGAAGTTGGTCAAGAAACACAAAAGCATTGGAACTCTGATGACTGGCACGTAAATGGTCAACAAACCGAGGATCTAACGCAGCAGGTAACGAGTAATCTAGAATCCGGAAGAGACACATCGAGGAAGCCTCAAACCTGGCACGTGGAAAGCTCAGGTCAACAAACCGAGGACAGAAACCACCCAAATGTTGGTAATCTTCAAATTAACCAACATGAGAGTCCATCGAAATGGACGGAAGACCTGACGCAACAGAGTCAAGATCTTACTCAACAAAATCGGGATTTGTCTCAACAGACTAACGGACCAAACAGTTATCGGCCAACTTGGGGACAACAACAAAATCAAGACTTTAATGGGCAACAACAGAACGCCAAACCTGAGGATTTCGGTCAAACGTGGGACCAACAACAAAATGGAGATTTCACCCAGCAAACCAAACCTCATGACTTTCGTCAATCATGGGGAAACCTCGAGTTTGGTAATCAAGCAGCTGGTAATCAAGAGTCCCCCCTTTCGAACGGAGCTACAAAAGGATCTCACAGACGTGGTCAAAGGCTACCAGCTCCAAAACCCACGTTAAGACCTCGAAGACCCAGACCGGAACCAACGGGTTACGGTACGCAAAACGAACTGGGCGAACAATCCACCACGGATAGGAATTATCGAGTCGTTGAAGATCTCGAGTATGACCGACTGCACCAAAATCCATCGATATTGAGAGTCGATCAACAAAATCGTCGGACTGAGAACGATAGTACCAGACATGGTACCACGGAATGGCAAGCACAGAACCTACAACGAGAACAAGAAGGCAAGGATAAGGAGGATCAAAGTTCGCAAGTTTTCGTCAAACCGATTGAAGTAACTACGCAACGTGCGGTTTATAATACCGATAAGTACGGAAAAATTGTCAGAGGTGATCAACCAGAAGTTGGCCCAGAGGAGCCGACAAATATACCATTTGTGGATTATCCACAACGAACTGATAAAGACATTTCGCAACAGACTGTTATTGGCCATGAAGGAATTAACACGTGGCAGCAATCTCAAAAACATTCTGAATTTGATAATGATAATTACCAACAATCGAGTGCACAGCATAGGCACGTGGACGATAGTCAAGTGACAACGTCCGAAGCACATCTTAGCCAAAGCCAACAAGGCTTACGTTGGCACCAAAGCCATCATACGGATGATTTAACTAACAGTGAGAATCATAGAGAGTTTCGGGAGCAACAGAGTAGTAGAGGAACAGGAAATGTGGAGAAGCCTTGGCAGTATGGACAATCAAGTTATCCTCAACGACCAATAGAAAGTGCTCAATCAAATAGCAAGGAACACGAAAAGGATGACCCTAGTAGAGTTAGGCCCCTCATCGTTGAAAAACCATGGGGTCATCACAGCGTTGATCAAAGTAATGCAGGAGTTTTGCAAGTGGCAAATTCGGAAATCCGTAGAGACCAGCAGGAGGGACAAAAACTTGATGACAATCAACGTGTACAAGTTACCAACTTCCATCAGCAGCAGGGAGAGAACTTGGAATCGAGTTATCTGGAACAGTCCAATAGAAGATACGGCAGTCATTATCAACAGTCTTCTGGACATCGGTTTGATCAAAGCACGCATAGAGAACATCATTTATATGAAGAATCAAATGCTAGTCAAAATTCTAGATCTCTTGAACTCGAACAGGTATTAGAGCAAGGACAAAAATCTGAAAATTTGTGGCTTCAACCAGGTGATCTTGAGCAAAATCAAGAAAGTATAGGTCAACATAATGATCAACAGCAGACCATCGGACAAGGATTTTATGGCTTATCACAACAAACAGGAAAACTTGAGCAGGAACAGGAAAATAAAGAACAAACAAGCGATCTACAGCAAACTGTTACTAAGTCAGGAGAAGTTCCAGTGAGTGTTCAGCCACGAATCCTAGAAGCATATGGAGCAAATGGACCATATGCGACATCACATGGCGAAGACATATTTGTTAACGCCAGACCTAATCCTAGTGCCACTTTACCGCCATATACCGATGATTTAGAGCCTTGGGTCATTCGTGAAAAAGAAAAAGAATTAGAAGTAGTACCATTGCCAGCAACTACTGCTGAAGAACCTAAAACGGATTCTTTCGAGCCATCAACAGAAACGCCACCATCATTTTGGAATAAACTAGGTTACAAATTTACTTCTACCATTGATAAAGCTAAAGACAAAGCTAGAAACTTTTTTGGTTAAATGATTTACAAAATAAATTCAAAATACCTTTTAGGTATATATCTAAGCATCCAAGCTTTCAATGTGCAAATAAGTACCTATAGTTTATAAATCAAATTAGTCTTATTTATATGAACTTCCAGCTATTTAGTATTATGTACACAAAATGTTTTATATTGTATAATATACATATAATGATACAATAAATAATATATTCCATGTAAATATCAAACCATTTATCTATTTTTGCATGATCTCCAATGAACATATGATTTCAATTGTGTTTATTGTTTTTCCTATTAAAAACTGATATGATGTCCATTAAAATCATTAATTTATGTGTTAATTTAATTTAAATAATTACAAGTTTAATATCAAAGTTCTGACTTACTTCTGGCAGATTCTTAAAAAACCTGACAAAGCTTTGTTGAGTCGGGGGATCTGAAAAGTAATAATGTGATATAATTACAACACAAACGTAGTTTATTTTGCTGAAGGTACTATTTGGCTGTTAAGTTGTAAACACTCTAACCTACCCATGCTAAATTGCTGATTTGGTTGTACAGCCATTATTAATACGACTTTCTGAAATAATATACCACACAAATAGAAAACCTTTAACGTCCTATTTAATACTTTTAAAAATACACTGTATTTAAAACATTAACAATTGTTGTTTAAAACAAAACTATCCAAAATTGTCCCCGCGTTTCTTTGTTCGCTCGAAAATAACAGATTTGAAATTAAAACCTATGGATTTAAACGAGCTTAGAAGTCCATTATTCAAGAAAATGTAGAAGCACTCTTATTGTGGTACCAACTGGTACCGTCCTGTCCTGAGATGGCGTTACTTGTTCGATTAATTCCACTAAAATATATAAACTCCATCTTACACGAAATCCTGGATTTATCGGGTCCGCCGTAAAGCCCGGTTCCATAACTCGAGTTAACCGAAGTTTAATTGGTTTACAGCAGGTTTAAACCAAGTGCAAACCAGTTAAACTTCTACTAAGTCGAGTTGTCGAACTCCACTTTATTAATTCAATACATATAAAATCCGATTCCATTATGTACATATGTATCCATGAGGTTATAAACGTCTTTTAGTGCATTTGTAAACACGTAAAACATTGTAAAGAATTAGTTCGGCGCTTACATTCAAAATTCTTTCGACTTAACAGTGTTCAATATCAAATTTCCAACTGGATTTATTATTTTCTGTATAGAAGTAGAAGGTCGTAATATACTTCGTAGTGATCTAGGAAACTATGGACGTATTATATGTTGTAATATACATGTAGAAAACCACGTATAATCCTATCCAACCCTGCTAGAACTTGGTCCGAGATCTCGTACATACATATATTGGGAAACCATAGGCAGGGCCAAAAAATTGATTACATAAATGAAGGAAGGATATCATTTTAAACATTTATTAAAATAACTTTGGCCTGTGAACTGTGTTGTTTCATTATTTACATCTGACTAAATATTTCTATATTTTTCGTATTCAAGATCATAGGAAAATCATAGGTCAGTAGATTCGTCTTGACCTCAGCTATCCTGCCGTAATAAAAAGAAATATGTAGTCCCATTAAAACAAATATATTAATAACCTTGAAAATACGAACTTTAGATCAATTTCGTTCTTATAATAATATTGGACATTCTAAACAAAATAACTTTTTTCCACCATAAAAAAAGCAAGATATTTAAAATTATTAAGTCAGGTGGAACACCCTGTACAGAGAAAAAATAAAATCAGTAATTTCATAGAGAATTATGTTAATTAGCATAGGAATGTACACATTGTAAATATAATTCATGGATATTCATTTTAAAATGCTTTAATTTCTATAAGAGTCGTGGAATGAATTTTCCATTTACACGTGAATGTATGTTACAGAACAGTTTGAAGGTTTTGCAAGACGTTATGTAAATCAACAAACGTCCGTAACTTTCAGTAGGCCGCAACAGTCTTCGTTCCATTTAAAATACCTTTTCATTCGTTGCACTACTGTAAAAATACATGTTTCGGTTGGTTAAAAATCGGCAGTAGCCATCATGAATGACATAGAAAGAATTGTGAACCAATCAGGGCACTTTACTGCATTCAATCTTGTAGCAATGCAACGAGTGAAAAGGTAGCTTCATTACAAGTTATCATTGCAGTCAAGATAGCCTTCATCATTATAATTATGCTATACATGACAAATTTACATGAAAACTGTGTTAAAATAAAAAGTAGATATTGGGTAAATAAACTAAATACATGAATGATATTTAGATCTCCTCATAGTAGTAAGTAAATAAATTTGATACAATGTTAACAAAAATATTAAATTGTTGAAAATCAAGCTCCTTTTTTTTATCAAATCAAAAATATTATATCCTATTGGGAAACTACAAATACAGCAAACTTCAAAATTATATAAAAACAGCTGCAATGCTGTACAAAATAATACACATTTAGTACAAGGCTAACCACATTAACGCAATACTGTTGTCTATCACATTTTTCATGTCTTGTAGAAATAAACTGCACAAACATTTCAGCAACAATACATCTACTATATCACCAGTGAAACCTAATTAATTTACATGGAATGAATACTATTGAAAAACAACTAGTATGCTACATCTATATCAGTTAATAATAAGAAATTTAGAAGATTTGGGATTTGAACATTACAGATCAACACGTTTTCTGCTTATTTAATTCATCCTCAAAACACATCTCAGTGCTTTTCATAATTATTTGCAGATCTTATACACAGAGAATTTATTAATCTTATGTATACTTCTGAACTGTCACTGAACATGTATTACTACTTCTAAGTAAACTGTGACACATGACAATGATTTAGCCAATTCAAAAATTGAACAAAAAAGATTTTAAATGTGTTCAAAACATCATATACAAAGTAATAATGAGTTCTACTTAATGTTATGTGTATTAAAATGAGAATACTGGAATATAAAAGTAGCAATTATTTTTTAACACAAATTACGATTTTCATTGAATGAATGATTGACGACCTTGTTCTTCTAGCCAGTTCGAGAATGTATACTTTAGAAGTATAGCATATTTCTTGCCTGTCTTAAAATATTTCATTAACTATTAATCTTAACAGACTCAGCTACAAATGCTCTGAAAAAATAAATGTGTAGTAAATAAATTGTGACATATAAAACAATTATATTTTTACATTAATTTGATTACTTACTGTATTATATCTGGTAGTTCTTTGTATCGACATATATATTTATGACCCAGTCCATAAGATGAAGCTATTCTTACCATTTGGACTCTTGTATTATTTCCGTGAAAATGTAATGCTGCTTTGTATAACTAAAAATAGAAAAGTTACTTAAATGTACATTATTTAAATATTTTAGTATGTTTATATCCACCACTTGTTTCACCACTTTCCGTCTTAATTAACTTATAAAAATAGCAAGAACTCCATATTTGAACTTTAAGAAAACTGTGCCAAGAAACTTTACTACAATTTTAGCCCGCCAAGGACACAATTCTTTTTATATCACTTAGGCTGTCTTGCCTAGTATTTTATGGTTCTTATCTGAAGTATTACATAAGTAAAGGAAAAATAAATTACACATTATACACTCTAAATACTACAATATTTGTTTAATCAAGTTCTATTGAAATACAGTACCTTTTCTCCCAAAGCAAATGGTATTACATTATCATCCTCGGCATGTAATATCATAATAGGGCACTGGATTTTTTCTATGTGTTTATCTGACTCAAATCTTAAATTATTTGTATAAAATGGTTCAACAATTAGCCAATGAAACCATGGCAAGTGTCTAAAAATCTACAAAAAATAAACAGAATTAAAACATTTTGTAAGGCGTTTCATTTGTCTTGTATTTACCTGCGAAAATGGATGTTCCGATACCTCATCAGATATATTATTAAATGGAGCTTCGAGGAATATACCTGCAGGTTGAATACTTTCGTTTGAAAGTAATGCCAGTGCATGCAATGAAACACTGAAAAAAAAGTTTTAATTATTAAAATTAAAGATTTTACAGATTTATTATAGATTTTTACAAGTAAGCATACATATCCCTATTTTTGGTGTAACGTAAATGAAATTGAATATATTTTACTCACCCAGTTCCTAGAGAATGACCCCATACAAAAACTGGTGCAGTACTATTAACAATTTTCATTACCCATTCAAATACATATTTACTATCAGCTACAACGCCATCTTCAGATAATTCCACTTCATCACTGTCTCCATAACCTATATATTTATTCGCATCGTTTATTCAATGAATGCAGTTAAAATATGTGCTTTAAACGTCAGGACGGATGAATTATTAAATACTTTGCATTATAATAACTCTTGTCACACTTACTTCCATAATCAAAACATATTACATGATAATCTAATTTTTGAAATAATTTATAGAGTTCAACTCTATGACTGCTTGCTCTACTACCACTATTGCCATGCATGTATAAAATTACTGGATGCTTAGCGTTTCGTAAAGCATTTTCATAAGTCTCATCAGTTAATGGAGCTGTGCCGTTTAACAAAGAGTTTGGTAATATTTGCCTGCAAATGAATTCAATTTACAATCATCTAGGAAAAGTCCTCGTATGAATCAATAATTTCGATCAAAATATATTTCCTGTTCAATAATATTCTTAATATTTTTTAGAATAAATTTTGAATAACATACCATGCACCAAGTTTTACTTGCTGGTCTGTCTTTAAATAAAAATTTCTTGTACCATTCATTCCAACATTCTCTGGTTTAGAAAAATTTATATTTGGTGGCCATGAAACTGAAACAATAAAAACACATGTTAAAAATCAAATTAGACATATTTCAGTATATATTATTGAATGACAGTTACTTTGAAATGTCTTTCTTTTATCAAGCATCAATCATATATCAATAATCGGTACAATGCTGGAAAATAACGTAAATCAATCTCTTCAGGTAATTGAATATTATTATATTAATAAATATAAGTTAGACTACATTATTGTTAATAAAAAATACTATAAAATGAATCAATTTATGGTATTATATGTAAAAACATAAAATTGATATTTTTTATTCAATTTTGAATATTACAATGAATATTGTTTTTAATGAAGGATATCAATATAATTCAGCATTTAATGACATTATTAAATAAATTCACTTTTGTATTTTTTTGTTAAAGTTGTAAGTAGAATAGACTTACATATTACTATCTTAGAAGTTAAAAAAATGTTTGATTTTCATTCAATTATATAATATAGATATTATAAAATTTGTAGGGCATTTACTCACCAAAATTTAGGAATAGTATTTTCCGTTGAATAACGTATGAGTAGTGAAATATAAGTGGAAGGATACCAAATACAATGAGATATGTTAAAACAACGATTTTTAGTGTCCAAAGTAGAAATCTGAAATTAATAGAATGTTTATAAATTCATTTAATTATAGCAATACAAGTATTAAATTTGCATCATATTTATGTAAAGCAATTACACAATGGAACATTCTACACTTTGTTCCTGAATAAGCCTAGTAATGTTTTGTTTCTTGTCAGTAAAGCATTAATATGAAAACCTGTATAATGTCACAATAATTGTTTTAAGTCATGTGATAAAAGCATATTCCCCAAAAGGAACTATTATTTAAGATTTTTCTATGTATCTGTATAATCGCAATGTTATCCATTGCTCAATTCTGAAATCCGATTCATAATGTTGTAAGGATAACTAGAAACGGTATTAATATTCAACGATAATGAAACAATGTAAATAGATTCACTTAATTTTACTTGCAAACAAGGAAAATTATATCGTTGTAGAAAGGTTTCAAATTTAAAAGAAATCTTCATATTAAGTAAATGTTTTACTGATATGGTTATGATTGTATGAAAATGGAAAAACACTAGAAATCTCCATTTATTCACAATTGTATACATTGGTCAATAAAAACCTAAAGTAAGAATCATCCACTTGATACACAAAGTATCTAAAGAATTATTGAGAAGGGAAGAACTTACGTTCCACTGGACAACCATGTATCAAGGGCAGCGATAAAACCCATTGTTGCCAAAAGGTAGGTCGACTGCATGACTGTTAGTTGCTACTTAAGATTAAGGATTTTATCACCATAAATCCCGTTTACAACACTGCCAATATCATCACTTCGTTGGAAATGAATGCGCAATACTGAATTTCATAACAAGTCTATAAATAAGTTCATAAAATCATCGATTCAATCTTTCAATTATTTAAAATAAAAAACATTGCCTGAAAATAATAATTTCTGATAGCAGAAAATTGTAATTTGTACCTAGTGTGAGTCTTCTAAGATAGGAGACATGGTCATGTTCAAGGTTCACTGTCTTTGAATATGAATCATGTTTCATTACAGAGAAATAAATTCCTAAGCATATGAGTCCTTGACTCTGAACTTCCGGTTAATTGAATGGCATAAATCAACATAACCTTAACAATAAACTGTTTGAATTTCATAAACTTGTTTAAAATTCGACTTGTACACATAAATAAGAAATTCTGAATATGACGTTAAAGTACAAATCTCATTTTCTTTTGGTTAAAGTATTAATATATACGAAGGGTTAATTATGTTAAGGAGAAAAGTTTGAAAGGAGTAATTAATTAAATGTTAATTTGTTTGAAACGATAACTATACTTAATGTTTTTATTTGTGACGCATAAATATTGATTATTTGTTAATTCCTACACCACAGAATTTAGAATTTAAGGGAAAATTAACCAAAGAAACTTATTATAACGGTATCATGAATGAAATTATAAGTAACATTAGAAAAAAATGTACACGTGAATAAAATGAATGATCTTAATTATAACAATATAGTTTGTTTTAGATTTATTCAACTGCTCATTGACTGTCAATTCCTTTCATTTTCATTCATGTATAACTGTATTTTAATTGAATGAATTATTTGTATCTAATTCGAATGTTATACGTTTTTCAAAAGTCATTTAAATAAAAGTTTCATCTCATATTGTGACATAATGATTACCAAGTTTTCACGTCATGACGTTATTACTTTTTCCTATTTACCAGCTAATTGTAAATTCCATTTAGAGAATCATAAATAAACATGTGCTCTTTCCAGCCATCTAACAATTACAGAACCAAGATTTTCTCGTACTTACAATCTTAATTCAGTAATTTATTTACCTATATTAAAGAGGCAGTTTTGATACACAAAGAAAAAAATATAGTCATGCTGATTTGAACTATAGAAAACAATACCTTTTCATAAATCGCTTCTTAGGGAGACAGTATACCATTTTAAACACAAATCAAAGGAAATCACAAGGAACTTAAATTTCCTATGCAGGAAAAATCTAATAGGCATATAATATTTTATATAATCACACTCCTAGTCTCAATTACTGAAATAATCTTAAAGAAGTCTGCGCGGTTCGGATCGATTAAACCGGTCTTGTAAGTACGAGTGGCAGAACATGAATTTATAAACTTGGTGCCTTTTTAATAAAAAACATTACATTACGTCAGAAGAACACCTTTGGACACTACCGGTCCCACAGACGCGATACGAATCTAAAAGTGACTTCACGAGCTAGGCTTAAAGATCAAATGTAAAGCCGCTCCTGCGCCCAGGTAGTCACATGTATCTGAATGCATACATGCGTAATGTAATTAAGCGAACACATGTTTACTGATTTTGCCTTGTAGCTACAGAGATGAATTGGGAGTTGCTCCCAGCTGCGTCGCGAGAACGTGTTCTATGGTGCCCTCGGTGAAGAATGCGGACGGCTCGCGCACTTGCCACCCGATACACCCCCAGTCGCAGACCAACTCAGGGATCCTCCTCATCTCTGCTCCCAACTCATCTCTGTGATAACAAACATCGTCTAACATCTTTTAACATCTCTTACCAACAAGTCCAGCAAGATCAGCGGCGATGAACAACCCATGATGATTTGAAAAAAAAATGGATCGCGTTGTGATCCACCTAAACCTGGAAAGGGGCACAAAAGAACAGGCAAAACGGAACATTCAAAAAATCCAGGAAGTCTGAGATTAGACAGCGAATAAGTTACTAAAAGTCAAGAATATTAATGGTAGATCGATCTCGTTTAATTGACTGAATTGGTATTTTTCATATTACTAAGTAGGAAAAAATTCATTTAAATGTAGAATCGACAAAATATAATCGAAATGACCGTTCTCCGTCTCTTCTCCGTCAATCCTGACAATGTGACATAGAAAAAAATAGGAGGGGCAACGTGGCCAGAAAATGGATGGCTGTTCGTTCTAAAGAACGGAAGGCCATCGTAGTTGCCCTCTTCTTAACACTTACAAGGGAACATTCCCAAGTGTCTGCCTCCGATCTTATTGAGTTTCATATATGTTGAAGAACACAAAAATCTAAGAGACACGTGTTTTTTTTTATATCTGCAATGGTCCACAATTAAGGAGTGAAACAACTCCCCAAAGTTTAGCGAAAAATCGGTTTTTTAAATATTTTTCGTAGGAGCAGTGGAGGGATTTCGACGAAACTTTGCATANATGGGCGCACTTCTGCGAACTACCCTACGATCGGAAACTCACTCGGCGACAATGTTGCTCCCCACCCGAAGGCAAGACGCAGGGGAAGCGTCTTGTTTAACAACGAAAAAACTCCAGTTCAACTCAGGCTTTGGTTGACTCAGGACGTCATCGGGACGCTCCTTCACTTCGGCTTCTCACGGCTTTTCACGGCTAGGCTCATCAGACTTTGATAGCCTCTCTAGACTAGTTAGCTTAACTTCTTGCGCTAGTCCGCGAACAAAGACGGATACTCGTTAGTTTTATTCACTCGCGTGATCGATAATTAGAACAACTTCATTTCGCGGATCCCGATCGAGTTCAAGTTCGGTTAGGATCTCGCCCCTTCGGTCTAGTACAGCCTCGTACAGAACACTAAGGTACGGGAATAGTACGTTAAATCAAATCAAATTTGGAATCGTCTACGCCGACGTGCGTTCTTATAAAGTCTGCACTGGATTCGATGCTGATCAGTTCTGATCAGGACTTCGTCCTTGTGAGATTATTTAGCCGACATGCTACGATATATTTGTGCATAATGATTATAAATCCTATAAACGCGATCAACCTTTTGTCAGCTACGTTTCAAACTATGTATTTAATGGAGACGGAAGTTAATCGACAAGAAATACTATTAAAAGAATCTATTCAAACGATTCTTTTGGATAGTATATTCCAATTTAATTCGTTTGAGATTATTGAAGATTCAACATTGGATTTTCAAGAACCTTTTCAAGCACGAGAAATTGAGTATATTGAAGATGAAGAAGAGTGGACAGATGAAACGGTGCCACAACCGTCTTCATCGGTTTGCCAAGACACAGCGGTTAACTTCGAATATAAAAAGAGAGCAGTAGAATTCTGGAGAAGTGGAAAGTCCGGAAATCTCAAATTTTCCACCGTCCAACAACGATTTAGGAAACTTTCTGATGCTCGTGAATTAAGAAGGTGGGCCAACCAAGTGGATGATGGAGGATGTCGAAAATAAAAATTACTGTATGTCTTTACATTCACGCTGAACAAATTACGAAACGCTATTGACGCTGGTTTTATAGTACATGACGCAGATATCCAAAAATGGGTTCTAGAAGCATGGAGAGAACAGACAAACAACGACATGAGTTTTAAAGCATCATCAAAATGGTTATATAATTTTAAAAAAACTCATCGTATTGTGTCACGAAAAATAACGAAATTTATTACAAGGAAGACATTAGAAGACGGCGCCAATTAACAAAAAGTAACTAGTGAATTTCTAGACACTGTAAGACCACTAATAGCGCAGTATGGGGCCGAAAATGTGTATAATTTCGACCAAAGTGGATTTCAGCTAAAAATTCATTTGAGACGGACATTACCATATGAAGGAAAAAAAAAGTGTAATGCGTTGCCCAATCAATTTCGTCGACAACACATAGCTACCCAATCCAACCAATAATTTCGTGTGATGGACGTTTACTATCACCGCTGTTGGTAGTGTTGAAAGAAGCAAGTAGCCAATTCGGACAGGCCGTGGAAAAAACATTGTTTCGTCCACAAAATATTTTTCATTTGGCTTCGAAGTCTGGCAAGCTAACTTTAGGTAAAGACGCCTTGAATTTGTTAACTTGTATACTAATAATGATTAATGCGATTAAAAAAAATGTAGAGCATTTTAAAACGTGGTTGAAGGATGTCCTCTACCCTAACATTGGTCAACAAAGCGTTCTTCTGCTTGACTCCTGGAGCGGACACTGCAACGATACAATTGAAAAAACGAAACCTGCCGACAAAAACATTGTGGCAATGATGATACCAAAGGGAACTACTGGTCGAATCCAACCTTTAGATGTCTATGGTTTTCGAGTATGGAAGAATTTTGTGAGGCATTTTTCTGATATTGTCCTTTTACATAATTATGACGTTAACCTTCATTTACGGAATGATATCATAAAATTGCAATCACTTGTGCATAATCAGTTGTCTTCTCTTAGATATAAAAGCCTGTTTCAATATGCACGGTATAAAAGTGGTTATATCGATGAAAGATTAGAAAATTTCCCGAACCCGGTTAATTTTGCATTTGAAAGCTGTTCGGTTATGAAATGTAATGTTTGTGGTGCAGCGGCAATGATACGGTGTTCTTGGTGCAAAAAAGCATTTTGTATAAAGCACTTTTTCCACGAATACCACTACTGTAATAAATATGATCAGTAATATTAAATAATCTCCTGCTTTATAGAAAGATGTAAAAAATATTCTCTTATAACTTCCTGTTGATTAATTTCAGAATTAATATTAATGCGCACACTCTTCTTGAATGTACTATTCTCGTACCTAAGGTATCGAATATCGCTGACTCTATTTTTTCGTAAAAACAGTGAAAATCCAATTTTATCGTTTTACCACGGAGATTGTATTACTAGTTGGAAACGGGTGATGACTGCATCATCGAATCCGTTGCGAAACAATTTTAGCCTCTGAAACTATTTTTTAATTTATTTATAAATAATTGGGTGTTATGAAAATCAATGACATTTTGAAGAATTACCACGTTGACACGACTTATGTACGATGGATTGATCACGATATAACCTAATAAAGGTAGTCGGAATATATCCTAATACCACCTACATTCATTGTTTACAACCGATGTGTAAATGTTTATTGGCAAAAAGCAAAAAACACGTATTTCGTAATTTTTTGCGAGCAATCACATCGCGTAAGTGGAACTTACGTAGGAGTGCTTGTTTAATGGATATCACAAAAGAATATCACCTGAAGGATAGTTCACCCCCTTGAGGGGGTGCAACATTGCTGAACAATATTGTGTTGTCACCGTCCTAATACAGAATAGGTTTATGCAAAGTTTCGTCGAAATCCCTCTGCTGTTCCTATGAAAAATATTTAAAAAACCGATTTTTCGCTAAACTTTGGGGGGTTGTTTCACCCCTTAAATGTGGACCATTGCAGATATAAAAAAACACGTGTCTCTTAGATTTTTGTGTTCTTCAACATATATAAAACTCAATACGATCGGAGGCGGACACTTGGGAATGTTCCCTTGTTAGCCGACCGAACGGGGAGATCTCCCCGTTCGGTCGGCTAAGTGTTAAGGGGCCGCTTCGGCTTATAGCCTCTTCGACCCTTGCAGTCTCTTCGGGCAGAGCCCCCTACGTCTTGAACGCATGGCAATTCCCTGATATTTCGTATTAAAAAAAAATCACTGCGCGAGCAGATCCAAAAGCTAATAAAACGACAACCTACTCGTCGCAAGCAACCAACGACGCTCTCAAAAATACGTAATAATCGCCCTGGATTAACGGAGAAGAGACGCCGAACGGTCATTTCGATTATATGTTGTCGATTCTACATTTAAATGAATTTTTTCCTACTTAGTGATATGAAAAGTACCAATTCAATCAATTTAACGAAATCGATCTACCATTAATATTCTTGACTTTTAGTAACTTATTCGCTGTCTAATCGCAGCCTTCCTAGATTTTTTTAATGTTCCGTTTTACCTGTTCTTTTGTGCCCCTTTCCAGGTTTTGGTAGATCACAACGCGATCGATTTTTTTTTTCAGGTCATCATGGGTAGTTCATCGCCGCAGATCTTGCTGGACTTGTTGGTAAGAGATGTTAAAAGATGTTAGACGATGTTTGTTATCACAGAGATGAGTTCGGAGCAGAGATGAGGAGGATCCCTGAATTGGGCCGCCATTGGGGAGCATCGGTGGCAAGTACGTTAACCGTCCACATCCTCCACCGGGGGACAGCACAGAACGCGATCGCGCGACCCTGCCCGTGAGGAATCTCTCAAGTCATCTCTGCCGCGTATCATATTTACATATGCTGTAGACAGGGTTGTGTAATTCACCATTTTTCGAGGTTTTTGACTTATATTACGTAAGAAAGTAGTTTACTGGAGAAAATCGTAGAAAACCAATTAATAACGTTTCTAATATGGACAATATACGGCATCTGCTAGGTTATAAACGTCTTTTAGCACACATATAAACACGGACATATTTTAAGGAAGAAGCAATTATTTTGGCGCTCGTATTCAAAATTGTTCAGAATTTTACGTTTTCAATATGGCGGATTCCACAGGTGCATGATACATGACATATTCGCGAGGTTAACGTCTTTTAGCGCACATATAAACACGTAAAAATTGTTAAGAAATAATTAATTTGACATTTGTGTTCAAATTCTTTTGACTTAACTCTGTTTAATATCAAATTTCTAATTGGATTTGTTATTATCTATTTACAAAGAGAAGGGCGCAATGTACTTTGCGCTCGCGTAAAAAACTAGGGACGTATTATACGTTGTAATATACGCGTACAGAACCATGTATGTATATTACATGACTTATTATACATATCCAACTCTGCATTTCCTGTAGATTTCGCCCGACGATCGCGGTGGCAAACGAATGTCCGTCACCGGGATCGCCAGGAGTCTCCAGTACCAACTACGCATACGCAATTAAGCGAAATTTTGATTAAACAAAGGTATAACACAATAGAACAGTGAAACAGTGAAATAATAGAAGAAACAACCACGTTTCAAGGATATAACACAATAAGGCAGCGAAACCGTGAAATAATAGGAGGAACAACCACGTTTCAAGAAAATCAATTGAACGGCGCCTCTAGCTTCGTCAATAAATAAGTTGGCATTATAGAAACTGCGCAATGAAGACTCTGGAGCAAAGAATTCAGAAGTCTCCATAGAAGCCCAGAAGGATACGAACGTTTGATGCTCGATAAGTAGTATGTTAGCCAATGGATGGCAGTGCTGTAATCATCTCTCCGTCTCTCTTAATCTTATGGCGATCAGAGATGCTCCGTGGTGATATATAGCGGATTGCATTCTTTCTTTATCTTACACCCAATACTCGCCTTTCTATATACGTCTCTCTTCCTCCTGTATGGAGATATCGTTGGCTAACACATGCGATCTCTCTTTTACCCCCATTTCTGGTTTGTTAATCAACTTTTAAAGCATCAAGCGCTAACATAGGATCTGGGCATCTATGGGACTTCTGAATTCTTTGGCTGAAGCCATAACTAGTAACCAACCATACATATGCTGTAACCGTATTGGTCACATAATTTTCTAATTTTCTCCGTTCTACACAGTAAATTACTTAATTTACGTGATGTACGTCGAAAACCTCGAGTTGCGTCAATACCCAACGCTGCCTGGCTGTAAATCAATTTAATTCCGGTCAACTCAAGTTGGGAACCGAAAATATTAATGTTTTACTTGTTTTTATTATTTGACACTGAATTTCTGCTATCATCATAATATGTGCTGTAATTAATTTTGCTACAAGATCTTCCCAAATCAAATGATAAAGTATTTTAGATTTTGTATTACGAATGATGGAGCAACAAACAGAAGGAAATAATGAGGACAAATGTAAACGAAATATTCTTTCTCAAAACATAGTTAAAGGGGTATGTTGATTGTGATAACTGAGAGGTTATGTTGAAATGCTTTAATTTCGTATAATTTCATTTACATAGGTTTCACCTTTAGCACTATATATTCCTGACTTCATATCTGAAATAGATGAAACTTATATAGTGAAACAAATTAATAGTGCACCAGTGCCAAAATGGACACAATTAAGTCATCGTAGACTTCAGAATTGGGGTGGAATACCACATGCCAAAGGTATGATTGCTGAAGATATGCCAAGTGTATGTATATTTTGTATTTCCATTCATGTTCAATTTTAAGTTAAATATTTTTAGATCATCTTTTTTGCAGTGGCTTACAAAATACATTGACAAGATATGTGATTTAAATGTTTTTGAACAAAGTGTATTACCTAATCATGTATTAATTAATGAATATCTACCAGGTCAAGGAATAATGGTAAATATTATCTTACAAGTACTTTTGGAAAAAACAAACGTCTTCACGCATGAGTAAATTAAGAATGTTATTTAAATTGATTCGTCCACAAATTTTAGAGCAATGATTGAATCATCCCATGCAAGTAGATAAAAATACATTATTAAATTATATAAAGTCTTTTTACAGGCACATTCTGATGGACCACTTTTTCATCCTATTGTAACTACTATTAGTTGTGGTTCTCATACTTTACTAGACTTTTATAAACGATTGGACACGGAAGAAATTGTAAGTTGTGCAATATAAATATAAAGTAATATGATAGATGACGTAATCAATTCTTGATAAAAAATAACCATCAATAAATATTTATCGTAGGATAAAACATCAAAGATTGAATTCAGCTTCTTACTTGAACCAAGAAGTTTGTTAATTTTGCAAAAAGACTTGTATCATAATTATTTACATTCTATAGCTGAAAAGACAAGTGATACTATAACAAAGGAAATAAAAAATTTGAATCTGTGTTCAACAAATTATACAGATGAAGAAGTGATACAGCGAGGAACAAGATTATCATTAACAATTAGACACGTTCCAAAAACTAGTAAACTTAAGTTAAGAATAAGAAAATAAAATAAATTTTTGTATAAAGTATTTATTTTTACAAATTGTTCCATCCTATAGTTTTTCGTATATTCTTAAATATTACCTTACTAAATCGTGTCTTTAGGTGACATAGGAACATCTGCTTCTTCATAGTTTTCGAGGCTTACATCCATTATTTCTTCATCAAATTCATCTAACATTCCTTGTAGTGAATGTATAGATGATATTAAAACATGAAACTGTTTTCTACGCATTTCTAGTTTATGTTCCAATTGCTCTGATTTTTCCTATTTTCACAAAGAACATTTGAAAATATTAAAAACCTTAATGTATGAATATTAAAAACCTTACAATGTATGAATTATTTTTCATAGTAGAATTTCATACAGAAAAATGTAATGATTTAAGTTGATGTTTGGAATTTAGGTTTTTACAGAATTTACATTTTAAATGTCAAGTTAGAAACACTAAGAATAAATAGACTAGTATGAACCATTTTACCTTTAGACTGCCTAATTCATCATGTAATGTATTGAGTTTTGTGTGAGTCTTCAATCGATCAGGTTGTTCGTTAATAACTTTAGCCAAAACATCGTATTCTATTCTATTTTTCCGGATACGTTTAGCTTCTAACAATTCAAGCTTAGTTGCCTCTATATCTTTTTTGGCTTCTTCAATTTCAACTTCAATGTGGTTGAACAATGCTTCGTAGTTTTTCAATTCTTCTTGACTCATATTTGAAACTAGGCGAGATTTTTTCTGAGCGAATTCACACTGAGCAAGCTGTGACAGCATTCTTTCATGCAAAGTGTTGTCGACATCGGTGTTATGAACCCATTTCATAAAAGACTTTAATAATACATTTATTCGTCTATCATCTCCTGTACCGTCTCCGTCAATCAGCAGCCTACGCCTTATTACCTCTTCTATAAAAAATATCAATATAACAATAAATTACTTATGGCATATTTAAGAATTACATTCACTTTGTATTTATGGTTGTACAACATTAAAATATAGTAATTTTTTATTTACACAATATTAACTGACTTATATATCAAATAAAATATATGTGTAAATAGTAACATTAGAGTAAAATATACAAATGAAAATGTGCGACTTAAGATTCACCAGTTCTTAATGAAATATTTTGAACTGCTCTGTTTAGTGAAGTTATGTCACATAAAGTAAAAAATGAAAGAGTTTAACATTATTTACCATCGGACATTATTTAATAATATTTATTAACTTTATAAAAGGAATGATCTTCAATTACAAGAACAAATATATCGCATTTGCTTTCGAATTTATTCGTAGAATCACTACTAAACAATACTAAACGTAGAGGTTATGTATTCAAAATTACTACATTTCCACCAGCACCTTAAATGCCGAATTTATAAGGATTGAATTAATGAGTCTGCATTTAGTTTCGTTTCCACATTACATATCCTGACATTTATAAATTCTCTAAGCGTTTCCACCGTTGAAATATGGCATTAAGGAGTGCTTCTTATTTATAAATCCGGCATTTAGACGTTGGTGGAACTGTAGTAACTGACTATATCTTATCGTACTTCTAAATCCTGGATTAAGCGGGTCCGGCTTTAGTAAATCGTATGTTTTCATCGCATTAATAAATGCGCAGATTCGATCTTGAGTGGTTCGACCGACACTTCAATTCAGATTTACTGGGATTGGGCTCGATAAATCTCGGACTCCGAGGACGATGGAGACGCCGTCATTGAATGTGTATATAATGATTATTAAATTATTAATAAATGCAAAGATGAGCGGGGAGATGTTTCACCAGAGATGAGTTGGGAGATTGCTCACGGGCAGGGTGCGCGATCGCATCCTGTGCTGCCCTCTGGTTTCGTACGTTAGCTTTCACCAGAGATGAGCCGGAATATTTCAGGACAAATGTTTTACACTAAAATTACTAATATACCGGACAAATACTTCAACCAGAGATTTTTAACTTCCAAGCTCATTCTGAAAATGATTATAATTAAAGTTTTTGCAATGAATGAGATAACGGTAGCAACATGGGTAACTAAATAATAATACTAACGATAAGAAAGATTGATACTGTTATCTTATGGTACGATTTTAATTAATGTCACATTAATTATTAAAATCACCTTAGGGACAGTGAAACAAATAATGAAAAGCTGAACCCGTAATCAAATATTACATAACTGCAATATATTTTGTGCGATTGCTATAAACTGTAAAACGCGAGAAAAGAAATTTGCGTGAAAAACCGTACCCACCCTTCCCTTCCTTCAGAGTTTGAACTTGTACCACGTACGTTACACCTGTCATCATACCGACTATATGAAGCTATGCGTTGGGTGAATATATGGACGGAGCCCAAAATCCCATCTTAGACCAGAGGGGAAGCTAACGCGTAGGAAAGGGAGCCCTCTGTCTTGGGCTCTGTCCATATATTCTTACGTCCATGGTTGGGTATCTCCTTCCATGTAGCTTTTATGTGTTCTCTCGTCTGTGTCCCTAAGAAACATTCATTATTTTTTTTATTAATTTCCGTGGCTTATAAAAATTGTGCATAAAGTATAACTCAATTCTCGAGCATCCACGTTGTAGTTTTGCCTGTATTTACCTGTACATGTAATAACATTTGGGAGTAAAATAAATAAGGTATGTGAAGGGTAAAATCAAAGAGGGCGCCACGAGTGTTTTTCCCATACCATCAAAAGCGAGCAGTATGTAGCATAGGTAAGCCACTACCGTCACTGCCGCATGGTATTATCATCGTGAACGGCACCTGGTAAATGGCACAGACATCGCGAGTGTATGGCGGGCCCGGGGCGAAGTCCGACCACCGGCGTCATGCGCGACGAGCGCGATGCGTTCAGGACGGGACAAACTGCGTTACCCCGCGTGCCCATTACTGTACGTACCTCGAACGGAAAGACGACTACGTCGTAAAATGTTTTAAAAACGTGGAAATCCGCTCCTTTTTTTGTGATAATAAAGCAATAACTATAGATAAAGTGGTGAAATATATTCGACAATCCTCACAAGTGCGCGAGCCCCTACCAGAAATTCATTGTGCCACCATTGGGGGCAAAAAACGGTGAAAGCTAACGTATGAAACCAGAGGGCAGCATAGAATGCGATTGCGCGACCCTGCCCGTGAGCAATCTCCCAACTCATCTCTGTTATAAATCTCTGTTTATAACAACCAATGTATAAGTCTGGTGTTAAGTGCCATGTAAACGCTGTTTTACGCCAATGTTATCGATGAAACTGGAGTAAAACGATGTTTATACGGAATTTAACAGCAGTTATTACACCAGAGATAAACCATTTCTGTCCGACATAACAGTTCTTGTCGAGTAATCTCATGTGAAGTATCCGACATGTTCACCGTAGTGAAAGTTATCGAATCACGCGAAAGACTCCTTTTAGTTTTTTCACTAGTGTAGATAGTGGCGTCACTAGACACAGCGAATAGGAATTATTTTAGGATCACATATTTTAACCAAGCAATGGGCTTCTAGCAGACATCGAAATTCATTGCCTCTATATTGAGAAATTGTAGAATAAATATCGACTGTTTCTACGGGTTCATCCGGGTGTTTATTTTATTCAGTAATTTGTTCTTAAAGCCTTTCAACATGATGAGCAATTCTATGCGATTTACGAGATTTAACCTCAACCAACCTATTTCACCTTTGTATTTGTGTCTGCATTAACCAGTGTACTAACAGCGACATTTGAAAGACATTATATTTATTATTTCCTTTATTTTCTTTGTAATAATTATTAGAAAATAGAACGATGTAAGATAATTGAACAGAATGGCAGATTTATTTGACATCGCAAATTTAATCACTACCGTGGGAGTGGATGCTGTCAAAATTAAACCTGAACCTGGATTGCCAGAAAAGTCATCGAGTGAAATTTTGACAGAGCTATTTAGCACGTTTGATGCCGAGGAAGAAGCAGCAACACCAGAAAATAGCATTACTGAAGATGCTCAAGAACCAGAGCCAAACGTTGCTGATGAAAAAGATGCAAAACTCGAGAAACCTAAAAAGAAGAAAAGTAAAAAGAAACATAAACATAAAGACAAGAAACATAAGAAAAAGTCAAAACGAAATTCAACTGATAGCAGTGATGAGGAAGTTAATGGTAAAATATTTCAATACTGTTGTTAATTATTAGTTCTAAAGACTAGGGAAAGAACAATTACAGACACGATTTGCAATTTTGAGACAATTTGTATTTATTTGGTTAGAAATTAATATTAGATGGTTTCACTTGTTATTTTAGGAGATATGCTCGTATTTATATCTACCTTTTAATATTACAAGATGTATTTTAGTATTTTAAAGACTACAAATAAAAGATATCATTTAATGTTAAAAGTGAAATATGAGTATGAGCCTTGGATTGATACTTCATTCAACGTATTTAGTTATAGAAAAGTAAAAGGTATTACATACTAGATAAACTTCAAATGTTAGTTTCTATCTTCTTAAACAAATGATACATTCAGTGAAACTTTCTTTTGCTACTTGATTCCTTATACTTCACTTAATGTATAAAACAAATATATAACTATAATTTCTTTATCTATTTAGGTGTTAAGAAAAAGAAAAAACATAAAAAAAAATCAAAGCGGAAACATGAATCTGGGAAAGCTACAGATTCTGACGAGTCTAAGTCTAAAGTGCGAAAACTGAGCATTAGTGATGCTTCTGATACAAAGGTTAAGAAAGAAGGCATTTATAATGGCTGCGATAGTAATGAAAAAAAAGATTCCGAAGATAAGTTGACAAAGCAACAAAAACAATTCACAGTTGAATCTGAATTAGATTCTACAAAAAAATCATTGCCAAGAGAAAAAAAAAGGTCAGAAAGCCCTGAATTACCTTCAGTTGTCAAAAAGGTGGAAGATGACACAGATCCACCGATAATTCCAAAACTTGGTGAGTATTTATCATGTAAGAACATAACTCTCTTTTACTTTTTATTATTAAATTCTCATTTTAAAATAATTAACTATTATTTTATTTAGAAAAGAATAAGCATTCAACACAAGGGAAAATTTTAATAAAAGATTTAAAGAATAGTGCTATTTACAATGAAACTGTAAAGGAAGTACAGAATAAGGAAAAAGAGAAAGCTGCTCGAATGGAAGATGGAGAATTATCAGACAGTAGTTCAGATCAGCGAACACCTACACTAAGTCCAACACCTCCAAGACATGATCCAGTAGATCCTGTCTTTGATAGACTAAAAGCAAGTAGCCCAACGACTGAAGTACTTGTTTCCATAAAAAATGATCTCAGATTAGTTTTGAAAGAAAAAGAAAAGAAAAAAACAGGAAAAAAAAAGTCTAAGCAAAAAAGTGAAATGAATTCTAAAAATGGAAAAAGCCATAAGGAAAGTAAAGATGTAAAGGAAAGTAAACGTAGTCGATCACGAGGAAGGAAGAGATCTGGATCCCGAACACATTCAAGTTCTCACCGTAGTAGAAGTAGAGGTAAAGAAAAACATCGTGCCAGGAGCTTAGATAGGAGAGAAAAGGATGGAAATGATGACAGAAGGGAAGCAGAGAAAAATAGACATAGAAGGAAATACTCGAGAGAACGTAGACATAGGAGTCGAAGTAACAACAGAAGTCGTGATAGATCTCCCAGAGGACGAAGCAGAAGCAGAGAAAGAAAGTAAGTTGCAATGTGATCACACAGAATACTTGCATTTTTAAATCGATACTTGCTGGATCCTCTAATCATCCATTTTTTTACGTTTTTTTTCTTTTTCAATAAAATATTAATTATTTACAGAGAAAAGATAGAAATTGACAAAAAGAAGCTTTTAGAAATAGCAAGGAGAAATGCAATAAATATGATTAAAAAAGGAACCTTGCCATTGGCTCAGCAAGACAAGGCTATTGCTGCTATTCAGGCCGGTGGAAAATCAATTGATGAGCTTACAGGTAAATTCTTGAGAATAATTCCTAAATGTCTATTAAAAGTGTATTTTAGTGTGATTTCTCATTTACTGCAATTATTTCATACAGATTTTTGCAAGTCACTTTCAAAGTCTGAAGCTTTGGGAGAACTGTCAAGCATTTCCTCGGAAGATGGTGATAGTGAGTCTGAAAAAGGTTTTCACCATCCATTTCTGGTCAAAGATAGACCTAGTTCTATTATTATGAATATTCGGGTTAGTATAATTTATAACCATTCATTTCCATTATAATTTTATATATATATATATATGACACTCACTTATAGTTCATGACAAAACATTTAACACATTTTTAGGATGCTAAACAACTACCAACCAAAACATTTCAAGAAAAAACTGCGGAATCATCAAATCAGTTGCGATTGCAATTCCCAGTTTCCAGTGGTCAACATCATAGAAAAACTGGTATGACTTTCTATGCCTAATGATTCTACACATATAAACAGCTGATCAATGCCCTATTCTGTATTGTAATTTCCTAAAAATGATAGTTATTGAATAGGGATTATTTTATTTTTGCTGTAAGAAGCTCAATATTGACTTACTGGGGTAATGAATATATGAAATTAGTACTGTAGCCACTATGAGCAAATTATGGTATAACTTTTTTTCTGGAATTGACAAAATTATGTACCTGCATGATTTCTTCTAATTATAGAATAATCTTTTAAATTCCGTTTAGAGAGTGAATGGGTGCCGGTAACTCCAAAGAAACCAGAATCTAAAAAAGCTTTTGTACCAGCAACGGCAACGACTGAACCCCTCGCTATCATGCCACCTCCTGCCCCTGCTCCTGCTATTGCTCTTCCTCCTGTTTCTACTTTTACTCCTCCTGCTCCTGCTCCTGCTCCTGCTCCTACTCCTGCTCCTACTCCTACTCCTACTCCTACTCCTACTCCTACTCTTGCTCCTGCTGTTGCATCTGTGCCTTTACCTATGGCTGTACCGATGTCTGCTCCGATACCTTCTACACAGCCAACAGTATTCCCACCAACTTCAGCTGCATCGGTTAGTCCTATTAATTTCAAATAAATTTATATATGTCTTGAATCTTAATAAGCATGTTATTTAGCACGTTTCTCATAAACGGTGTGCATTTCAGGCGGTAGACATAAGCTCTATCGTATCGCAAAGGTTGGCTGCGATGAGAAGACTGACAGAAAATCCAAATGACGTTCGTGCGATCAAAGACATGAACAGAGCCCACAATGAGGTAATGTTTTTCTCTGGAATTTAATGAAACAAAGAGTACCTAGTTCAAGGTTAATAATTGTAGAGATCCAGATATATATTAAATAGAAAATCGTAACATTATAATTATATGTACACTTATTTTGTAGATGAAATGCTGGGCTGAAAGTAAACAGATGCCAGGTCAATTTACTGGCAGTACTGGAGTTAGAGTGCTCACACCAGCCGAGCTTACATCGGGACATCAGGCATGGGCCCGCAAGGTAACAGAAACACGTTACATATGTTTTGCACTTATTTTATTTTTCCGTCACGTAACAATATGAAGAACGACAGTCGGGAGCGGTTCGAATTTTCTTCATATTTATCTTTCAGAATTTTCACGATTTTCTTTTTATATATACCATACCGTGTTGCAAATTCTATTATACTATTCAATTCTCACATATCTTAATGGAAAATTTAACGCTGATGTCATAGGTCCACATCTTTATGTATGTAATGTTATCATAAATTCGTCTATTATGAATACACGTCTACATTGTTGATGCACTTCAATGTTTGTCTTACTATCATGACAGGCCCTCGTTCTTGGAATTAAAGAGAAATTATACATATATTTCAATTATGTTACCAAGAATGTTTTCTTAAGAACGTTGGAAAATTCAAAGGATAGAACAATTTTTACACTTTTTGCTTATAACTTTATTCTATTCAAATGACATACAATTGAATTGAGGTGTGTTAATTTATCCAAATGCCTGTAAATTGAGGAAATTGTGTGTAATTCCTGTAAGAAGTTCACATGCAGTTCATTATATGGGCCTGTCATTGTGTAGTACTGACATTGTGTAACTTGATATTGCCTGTAACAAGTTTTCAGGTACAGTTTCAGTCATAGTTTTTGAACGTAACAAATTTAACTTGACTGACACTGTGCTGCAGGCATGGACCACTTCTCATCGAGGGGTGGACTCTGTGTCTGCACGGACACAAGAGCACCATTGCTTTTCAATTAATATTTTTATTAGCATAAAATCAGTTATTGTGGCCTTATAAGAAATTTTGCAATATTAAGATTATGTTTATACCTATGACTAGGATGTATTTAATTATTATTATCATGCAATACAATGTTAATTAATTAAACTGTAATTAAATTTATCACAAGATTACTGGAGATTTTATGACTAATAAAAATAAATATAGTAAAAAGAATTATGGGATTTTGTCGGCAATGGACTCCTGTGAGATTTTTGCTAATTATCGTCAGCAATTGAATTACACGCTATTATAAATTCTTGGTGTAGGATTCCATTGTATACCATATAATGGTGTGATGAAAATGCTGGAATATTTAGCATTAGTCTGCATCCACCTGAGGGTTTGTTACAGGCACGTAGCTATATCAGCGAAGAGACAACTTCAGCAGCCTGATGCCCGTTCTATTGCGTACAGGGTAAGTATTCCAATTCTAAAAGCATTCTTCTGTTTCATGTAACTCATATATACTCGTGTAAAAGAGAGTCGTAACATTATACTTTTGAAGTTAAGCCGTATCTGAAAAATAATGACAACCTTCCCAGGGTATATTTATTTACTAGGAAGTGTATTCACGACTTCATAATTTTTATGATTAGATGTACTTATAATTAGTAAACCTCATGGATTCAATGAGTATAGACCCCAAACATAAAAGGGAAGTTAAGTAAAGTATTTATCAACATTAATTATGATACGCCTGAATATGTAATATTAAATGTACTCCCCTTGATTAGGTTAACACGTGAAATCAAAATGCTTTATATTGCAAGCATGACACCATAACGTAATAGTCTTATTTTCATAAAGTGTCATTTTGTGAAGCTCTTAAAATGTATTAATGTGTTTTGTTTCTTCTCAACAAATGCATTATATAGGACCAGTTACTAACAGCACAGCCTGTTTCGGGTGGAATGGGCATGGCCTTACTTCAGAAGATGGGCTGGAAGCCAGGGGAAGGTTTGGGAAAGAATAAAGAAGGAACATTGGTGCCCTTACAATTAGAAGTCAAACTCGACAAAAGAGGATTGGTTTCGGAACAAGATATCGGAAAGAAACCAGGAAAAGCAACAAAACCTGTAGTACCAACTATTAAAACATTGGAAGGTACAATTCCACGTTTCATTATTGCAAATTGACATTGTGATATAAAGAAACTCCTTAAAAACTCAAAATGAAATCAACCCATTGTAATAATCAAATTATGATAGAAACAGATACCCTTTTTTATACTTCACATAATGCTTGATTTGCAGGAAAACATCCTGTGTCCTTACTGGGTGAGTTCTGTTCAAAACGTAAGTTAAGTCCCCCAGTTTATGAGCTATGCTTTGAGTGTGGGCCAGACCATAAGAAGAATTTTCTTTTCAAGGTGAGCTCACTTTTTTTCATTGTTTAAGTCAATAGCAGATAAGTAAGAATTTAAGAAAGATTGAATTCTTGGTATTTAAATAAATTACAGGTGAAAGTGAATGGTGTAGAGTACAAGCCAAGTGTCGCCAGTCCCAACAAAAAGCAGGCAAAAGCGGAGGCAGCGCAAATTTGCCTTCAAACATTAGGATTGTTGCCTTCATAAATACCTTTGTAAACTATTGTATAAAGTTTATGACTTTAGGAAAAATAACATGTGTGAACAAGTAATGTGCTTAGAATATTATCTCAATCAACGATGAATTAGGACCTCAACCTACTATGTCATGACATCTATCATTAGAAGACAATGTTAGATTCGTTCAAATCCCTATTTTACTTAAAAAGTGAAGACCATATATAAGATTAGTTGTTAAAGGTGAATAGAAACCATAGATCTTATAGAAATGGAGGAAATATTGCTGCTGCATGTGTGCACATACAAGTGTCCAGAGGAGGTTAGACATGGTTAGCCAAAGAAAGAGACTAGAGGTAAATCGGGTATCCATGTATGTATGTACCATGTTACACTACCATCGCAGACCGCTGTTACCCAGGGTTGGATAATTTCGCGTTTTCTTTTTTTGAGGTTTTTGACATATATTACATAAACCAAATAATTTACCGTAGAAAATAGTAAAAAAAACCAGTAATAAATTACGTATCCAATATAGAGGATGCCACAAATAGTACATACGAAATACGGAATCTGCTAGGTTATAAACGTCTTTTAACGCATATGTAAACACGTAAATATTTTTGAGAAATAATAAATGAATATGGCGCTTGTGTTCAAAATTGTTTAGAATGTTGCGTTCCGATATGGCGTATACCACACATGTGCAATATATATATGTTTCGCTAGGTTATAAACGTCACTATGCGCGTATGTAAACACGTAAAAATGTTTAAAGAGCAATTTGGCGCTTGCATTCAAAATTCTTAAGACCTAAAACTGTTTAATATCAAATTTCTAACTGGATTTATTGATTTTTACTTAGAAATAGAAAAACAATATATTTTGTGCTTGGATAGAAAACTACGAACGTATCATACGTGTAATATACACGTAGAAAACCACATATATTACCTGGCGTATTATACATTTCTGGGGGTCTATTACGTAAAGCAAAATGAGCGAAACTCTTCTTTACTGTTACGGCTTTCCATCTTCCCGCCTTTGCTGCCTATAACCGACGCCTCTCAACCATTTTCGATTTACAAGGTATATACCTTTATTTGCAATATTACTAGACTGGAAGTGCTAGTGATCTCGTTCTTTCATATGGCGAATACGTAATTCGGCGAATAAACCCACGTGAGATGAAAGTGCGAGAAGTGAGCGCGCTCGTCAAAAATACGTAATAACAGAGATGAGCAGGGTAATAAACGCCCTGACCCTGTCGGTTCACACATGGACTTATGAATATATGCGGAGCTCAAAGTCCCATCTTCGACCATGGAGGCAAGTCACGCGTAGGAAAGGGAGAGGTATATTGGTTCTGATTTTCCAGTCTCCTGATTGGCTCGTAAGAATATCTTACGCCCATGGATTAGCTCTAAAAAGCAGCGCGTAACTTTGAAAGCAATTTCGCTTATTTTTTATAATACATGATGTAGATGTTCTTTATTGTTATACTTATTTTACCTTTACTTAGAAAACAGGCAACCTAGGGCCAATCTAAGTTGATGCTCGTAACGTCTAATGTAACGATATCCACATCTGCATTAAGTAAATTACACAGGTTTGGTTTTGTTCTTCCAAAATCTCCATGTACAAATTCTTTTACATATGTCCCTGCTTGAGTTTTAATATCAAGTATGAAAAAATATTGATTATATGTTTTCAGTTTTGTAATTAGGGAATCAGGTACATTTTGAAGCTTTTCGGGTTCAATCCAGTTTGCTCGCATTTTATGAATGATGCGAATTCGTGGAGTTAAAGGACGTCTATGTAATACCCTAGTGGGTGTTTTTTGGACAATTTTTAAATTTTCTGTATGGTTTAATTTTTCTAAGGAAGTGAAATCGTTTAGTCCATTCCGACACAAACATAGTGCCCGATATGTCTTTGACTTTGTCACTTCTCCTAGTTTTAGCTTATTTAAATCAGTTCTGGA
This sequence comes from Orussus abietinus, assembly GCF_000612105.2. Taxonomy (NCBI): domain Eukaryota; kingdom Metazoa; phylum Arthropoda; class Insecta; order Hymenoptera; family Orussidae; genus Orussus; species Orussus abietinus. Next base: position 129,217 of record NW_019394315.1, read on the forward strand.
AAAGAAAATTATCGGTATTCAGAGTTAGAATAAAGCAGCACTATCAATGATCAAATAAGAAAAAAGCAGAATTGTCTAAGATTTTTAACTTACTTTGATAATAACTTCAAATCTGTTACACTCTTTATTTGTTTTGATGAGTCATTAATGATGCTGTTTAACCTTAGTAAAGTTTCATCCGTTATTTTGGTAACTTTGGGATTTACTAGTTCTACAGCGAATGGCCTTCCATAGTAAATAGTTCTCACATCTACATCTTCTCGACCAGATGATAAAAATTTCATTGCTAAAAATTGAACATCTCTTATTAAAAGTTAAAATGTAGGAAGAACATGTGAATTACTATACCTCATAGAATTATTAAAATGCTGTTTTCATCAGTAATTTGGCATTTCTACTCTTACTTACAATCAGCTTTAGTGTATTTCATAATCGGTTGACACAACAATTCTTGTACCGATGTTTCCATCTTTTTATGTCCGTCTATGAACCATGGAGTCTGGCTCAGTTCTCGACTAAATTTATTGTAACGACCTACATTTTCAGAACGTCAAAGAAGCTTTTAAATATTAAAATAATATTGTTAAATAATTTCTTAACATTTGGATACATACCCCCTATATAGATACTTCGATGGAGACATGTAACTTTATCAACAACTACGATTGAAACTGGTTGTGATGGAGGACTTTTACAGTATTCCAAAAGTTGGTTATCTGTGATGCTATTTAGCATAGTTTCAATGTTCTTCTTACTGCAAATAGTAGCATTATGCTTCCTTTTCCGTTTAGTATTAGTTTTCATTGCTTGTTCCTTTGAATACAACCTGTTTAAATAATTATTATATTATTGAATACAGAGTTAACTTTAACATCAGGAACATTTATAAACTATAAATACTTACAAAGCTTTACATTCCTTGTCATCATCTGCATATGTGATAAAAATATCAATCACCAAAGAGGATGTAGCTGCGGTAACTTCAACCTTTTTCTGCAGAACAGTTTCAACTTTAGGTGTAATTAAAAATTTCCAAATATCCTTAATGTTTTGTATTCTATATATAAAATTCTCTTGAGTACCATGTAACAATGGATGTTTTTGAACTAGAGAAATGTTCATTAACCGTTCTCGCACTGGCAACACGGTTGGTATCGTAAGCGAACATGAAAATGTATCACTGTCGTAATCACCTTCTCCAACAGCTTCAGAAATCTAAAATTCTTCATTTTAGTCTTAGTTACATAAATTAGAGACATTTTCTTAAACTAAATTAGATAATCTAATTGTAAATATACATTACTTTGATTTAATTTCGCCGTTAAATTACCTTTGTTAAAGCTTCATCCTGAATGCTATCGTGTAAGAACCCTAGGCAAATAATGCAAATGTTTTCATCTACAACCTTTTCATGTTCATCAATATATTTCAACTGCAACAAAAAGGGTGTCAAACCAAGCGTCAGATGTTATTTCCATCAAATTATTAAATGTATCATAATTGCCGTACATTTTTCACGGTCGAAATCGGGTCTTCGTAGCACTGCAAATTTCGATAACCAGTAAAACGTAAACAACACCTTAAACAGCATCCACATTGTCTCATAAAGGTGAACGCTTCCTTATCATTTTGAAAAAATGATGAATTCATATTGCACCGTTTAAAAGGGGTTGTAACATAAAACAAACTATTTCCATGTAATATTTATTTGTTTATTCAACGAAAATCTGAAACCAGACAGTAGGAAAGAGCATCCATGCCTCGTATTTTGTCACTAACAGAACCTATCGCTATCTACCGGCACCCGTCCATAATTTCCACGCTTAGTATAGACGCATACTTTACTCTACTCCGATTGGTTTACGGTAGGTTTAAACCGTAGGTAAACCCAGTTAAGCTTTGGTTAACTCGAGGTGGAACCAGGCTTAATAGTGCTCACATATATACATACATACATACAGGTGTGTATGATATGTGCAAGGGTAGAAGCAGGTAAACCGACGTAAAAACCTTGGAGGACCGAAGTAGACCGAAGCAAGTCTGGTAAATCTGGTAATAACGCTCCGAGCGCGCACACGGCCTTATATGCGGGCCCCACCCCGGCATGCGCATGCACAGTTCCTTGTCAGACCTTTGTCCAATTTTTGAGTTTGTTCATAAAAATGGAATTTCATGGTTATCAAGCCCTTTCTTAGGGTCTTTATACTCACGTTATAAAACTTCAAATGATTCGATACACCTAGCCTCGAGAAAAATTTCGTAAAACATTCTCCCCCTCGGTGGCATATTTTCTGCTATATCTGACGTTTTAAAAACCTGTTTAGTTGGACAAAATTACAATTTAGTGGTAGCGATTGGGGGGGATTCTTACTATTTCTAACAAATCTTAGGGAAAAATTGGATTTTTCCTCTAGAATTCTCTACTTTATACATTGGCAGCACTGATGACGCGATTCATATACATATATGTATGTACATATATAAATGAAGCGGCTACTTCCTTTGCGGTTTAGATTTAAAATATGCTCTTATATAAATAAAGATCTAAGATAAGTCCAGAATTATAGTGCAACTTATTTTAATACGTGATCGGATTTTAGTGAATCGATTCAGTATGGTAAGAGTATTATTATAATTTAACTTATGAACTAACCTCCTTTAAAATGTTTTTTCATGTATATTATCATTTAGCTGTTGTAAATAATAACTTTTAATGCAATTTTTTTCACGGTCTGAATAACAGGACGTTCAACGACATTCAGTTCATACATTGGTATTTCGGTCTCTGAAGCGAACTCACGATATGTTCCTTTCAAACCAGGGCAGTTTACCTTTCGTCGACTTGAATGTGTAAGGACATACGATTTCATATTATCTACATTACTTCAATACGATAAGGTTTTAGAGCATTAATTTAGATAGATATTTACATAATTTTTCTCAAATTCAGTGAAAGAATAAAGAAAGGAATAAAAGCAAAAGATTCCTATGGCCCAATAATGGAACGAGTTAAACACAACAATAATTTTCAAGCACAAAACGATAGTGAACACAAGGATCCTCCACCACCAGGTGGTAAGATCGATTTACAAAGATGAAATTATATTTTATTTGCAGTTTTGAGTAGTTAATAAAATTTCTAATTTATTTTTAGATGAAGGATTTAGTGGGCAAAATTCAACATCAGTGGTTGCGTATACTTCTGGTCCAAGTGGTGTAGCAGTTGCAACTCCAACTCCAGGTGGTGCATCAAGTGGCTCGTTGATGTTACCACAGAAAAAGGCTCCGTCCATGACAAAGCCAAAATGGCACGCTCCTTGGAAATTATATCGTGTAATCAGTGGTCACTTAGGTTGGGTACGATGTTGTGCCATTGAACCAAGAAATGAATGGTTTGCTACAGGTTCAGCAGATAGAGTAATAAAGGTAATAGCAATGGTATCTCATGTTTTATTTGATCGATAGTTTTTACTGTAATTTTTTAATCTTTCAGATATGGGATCTTGCTACAGGAAAACTAAAAGTATCTTTAACAGGTCACATCAGCAGTGTGAGAGGGCTTGCATTTTCACATAGACATCCTTATTTATTTTCTTGTGGCGAAGATCGTCAAGTTAAGTGTTGGGATCTTGAATACAATAAGGTATATATAAATTGATTTTAGAAATTGATCTTACAATAAAAACATGATTTTTACGTGAATTTTATCTTCTAGGTCATAAGACATTATCATGGACATTTGTCAGCAGTTTATTCTATGGCCTTGCATCCTAATATCGATGTATTAGTAACAGCAGGAAGAGACTCAACTGGGAGGGTTTGGGACATGCGGACCAAAGCAAATGTACATACACTTGCAGGTCATACAAACACCGTAGCAAGCGTAATTTGCCAAGCTGCAGAACCACAGGTAAGGAAGATAGCCTATTTGTTATGTATCTTTATTCAATTAACGAATTTTATGGGTCTTATTTGAAAACGTTTTATCAAAAAATTGTTGTCAGGTAATTACAGGAAGTCATGACTGCACAATACGTTTGTGGGATTTGGCTGCAGGAAAAACCAGAGCTACTTTGACAAATCATAAAAAGAGTGTGAGAGCTGTTGCACTTCATCCAAACTTGTTAGTGCTTTACAATTTATGTTAAATTATTATGATATATCATAAGTTGAATTCTACGTTTACATTTTTTTCTTGACAGGTATATGTTTGCTTCAGCATCACCAGACAACATAAAACAGTGGAAATGTCCAGAAGGAAAATTCATTCAAAATTTATCCGGACACAATGCAATAGTAAATTGTTTAGCTGTTAATTCTGACGGAGTCTTGGTGTCAGGTGCTGACAATGGCACCATGCATCTATGGGATTGGCGAACAGGGTATGCCAGATTTCTATCATTAATTGTATTTAGCAGGGAGTTGTGAATTATACTGAATGAAATGATTTTGTATAGATACAATTTTCAACGACTTCAAGCACCGGTTCAACCAGGTTCCATGGACAGTGAAGCAGGCGTTTTCAGTATCACCTTTGATATGTCTGGAACTCGCATGATTACTACAGAGGCTGACAAAACGATAAAAATATACAAAGAAGATGATACAGCGGTAAGCATTCCATCCTTAGTATTACGAGTTCATTGTTGGTCTCCTGGATTTTATAGTTCTAGTTCAACTTATTACTTTCCTGTTTGATTATTTTAATTGCCATTAGTCCTCTTCTTATAATTGCCGATAATTCTTTACTTTAAATTATTACAAATAAATCTTAGAAGTCACTAGTCTGTGTGTCATGTGGTTTAATAAATATATGTTAATCTTTTTCAGACGGAAGAAACACATCCTATTAATTGGCGCCCAGATATAATAAAGCGAAGGAAGTATTAATCAAGCAAGTGTTTGTATTTAATACAAAAATTGTATAAAGAAACGTGTATAAAAAAAAAACTCGCAAACAAAAAGAAATTTTTTTCAAATGCCTTGGAATTGTTTAATTTAAAGCTCCTCATCTAAGTCATAGTCTTCTTCAGGAAAATCTCCGACCTTTACGTGATTCACCTTCACAAATCCTCCATACTTTGGCGGACACTCAAAGTACTGTTTTCCATTTACACTGAAATTCAAGTAAAATTATTGAATTAAAAATGTTTTAAACCAATTCACGACTATTGTTTTTTTTTTCATGTGAGTTTCCAATCAAATAAAACATTAACTTACGTCCCATCATTTTTTCCAAGTGGCTCGTCATATTTTACTCCAACCCACCAACCTTCTTTAAACTCAGTTTTACCTAGGTAGAATAATTTCAATAGTGTTTTAATATGAATCTACAGTAATTACTTTATTTTGACAATTAGCAATTACATACCCACATACATAATGGTGGCTCTTCGTTTTGGCTGACCAGGGACATGAACTTCACAACGATCTCCAACCTTCAATTTATTAGCTAATGCTTCCTCTGCTTCTTCTTCACGCATTTTCTCTTCAGCCTTACGTTTTAGTTCCTCTTCATTATATTTACCTAATTTGTTTTTTGCCAGAAATGCCTTTACTGTGTCTGGAATATTTAAGTGCAAAAATCAACCATGTCCATAAAGAACTTCAAAATACTTCAGAGTACATGTGTAATTCCGACAATTCACTAACCAACTATCGATGTTACCTGATCTTTTAGAATAATCCTCTTCGGATATTTCAAATTTTTCAACCTTGGACAAATCTTCCTCCGTGCGTGAAAAGTTGTCGATTACCTACAATTTGAAACCTAATTAATATTGTTCCACAATAAGTTAATTTATCATGCTAAGAATTAATTTTTAACGTACATGAATTCTCATGCCATCATCGATAGGATATGATCCTAGCAGATGAGAACCTTCCGTAAGTTTACAAGTAATTGTGTCATTCTTATCATAAACCTCTAATGACAACGTCATAGGATTAGCTCCTGTAAGTAATTCAAGCTTCCCCTAGAAACAAACAATTATTTCACGTGATGAATCCGTGTACAAACACTAGACAATTAATCGATCGAAAGCACTTTGGATTACCTTAAACTCATCGACAGAAATGCCTTTCTGAAATCTTCTTTCAACTACTGAAGAATTACCAGAGTTCGTTATCTTCAGATTAACGAAGTCTGATGTGATGACAGAATAGTTATCCATAACCAATTAATTCTTTTCACTATATTATTATACTACAAACACCTCCTGTTCAATATGTCATTTAAAAAAGCCGTTAAATGTCGAACGTTTTAAAAGTTAGGTTATATTTCACATCCTTTTCACTGTAGGAGAGAGGAAATTACACGCAATGCGTAATTGCTACTTACACACAGAAAACGCTCTGACTAGAGGAATAATGTTTTTGATACCTTAGAAATAATAATTAACGACACGAAAAACCGTGTGCAATCGTGTGAAATTATGAAAGGAGCTGTCAAAGTTGCCTCCAAGTTGTCTTTTTGCCGGTGCCGGTACTTTGTCAATGCGCAGTCAATGCGTCATGTGGCATGTGAGCATGTATGAGCACTACACGCACTTGCTGATATACATATACTAGTATTCATCGATGGTTTCCTCGCGGACCTACTGCCCTCTCCGGCCGCACGGTATTAGCAGCGGGAGCAGCGCGCAATTGGAATCGTTCAAGGGGCAGAATGGATTTCCTAAAGGTGCAGAATGTAAATATATAAGAGACATGAAATCATTATTCCGCTTCAATGTCCAAAAGTGGATGCATTGTAACTTTTCCTACGGCATTTAATTATATAAATATTAATTAACTCTTTTTTTTAAAGCTAATATAATATTCTAACGTCGTTTCAGTGGATGGAACAATTGAATCGCTAAGAAGCTTATGAACTTTTAATAAAACATGTTTTAATATATTATTTAAGAATTTCTGTGAATAATCATTTAACAAAAACTACGTTAAGTGGGTCAGGGACACTTCACAATAATACGTAAATAATTATCATTAATTGTTTTTGTTTATAAACTTTATTTTTTAGGAAATTGATTCTGCCCCTTTGGCGATTTAAATTCCGCGCGGCTCCCGCCGCTAGTACGTTGCGAGGACGGAGAGGGCAGTAGGTCCGCGAGGAAACCATCGATGAATGCCGGTCTATACATTCATACTAAATCTAGAGTTCTAAATCCAGTATGTTACGTCAGAAACGAAGAGAAATTCCCGGTAACTTATCGGTAATTTCTCCAAAGCCTTTTTTAACGAGAAATTATGAGAATTTGAATTTTTCAACAGAGCGAACGAGAGGTTTCGATTAGCTATAGAGAAACATCGTAGAGAGGAATTTCCGTTGTACGTTCCCCGTAGCCAATCAAAACCTCCCATTCGCTTCGTCGCTGAATGAAATATCAGTTCGTTTGAAACAAATCGCATGGAATTTTCCATGAAGTTGTACATATGTACGTGAATATTTTTAGCTGGAGGTAAATACGACCCTATAAATAATATTTTCTAATAGTAATTATTACTCTTTAGCTTGAACTTTGAAGTTGATTGAAAAAAAAAAGTTATTTAAACGAAGAAACCTAAAGTATAAATAACAAAATTAACGTTCTCTTAAATTCTCAATGATCCCGGTAACTTACGGTATGTTTCACAGTTACCTTCTCCAATGTAATGTTACCGAGAATTTTCGAACTCTAACTAAATCACGTTTTCCTCTAACCACATTCTCATGAGACTGTCATTCATGAAGACAATTTCAGCCAATGAGAGAGCCGTTCCTAGTTGCCTTGCATTATAAACCGTGGCTGGAAACGCCGGGGCCGGCCATTTTGCGAACTGACTCCCTCCTCTCCTTTGGGGCCGTGGTAACTTGCGTAGCAGAATAACATCGTCAGCGGTCGGTCGCAGTCAGCCATCATCGTGAGATGCGAAGCGAGTCGTATGCGTTCTATTCGTCTAAGTACATAAAAATAACGTAGCGGAACGTTGAAAAACGTTATCAAGAAGAATGCATCCCATCATGGAGTTAGGAACAAGTGTACCGGCGTTTCTAGGTAAACTCTGGAAGCTCGTTGAGGATCCTGAAACCGACGACCTTATTTGTTGGGCACCCGTAAGCATCCGTCATTCTTATTTAGTATCTTACAATCGATGATAAACTTCATTTCCGTCATGTCAATGACACCTAGCAAACGTAAATAACCTATTCACGAGGAACGCGAATATGTCGTTTGAACACCGTTTACAACGTTCAGATAACGTTTCGTGCTCCCGCAATTACGTTGCAGATCATTGCACCTGCTTGATACATTCGTTACACTGTTACAAGAAATGTTATTTGATAAACGTTTCGCAACGTTTGCTCTTCGATTGTTCATTTTTAATTAAAGCACTTTATATCACTTGCTATTTTTCTAATTTGCGTGATTCAAGAACCTTTTATATATGCATGTTGGACCACTTGCATCTTCGTTATACCGAGCAATATCCTTTTATACTAATGGTGTCAACAATTATATCACTGAAATCTACATAGATAGAATGTAGAAGAATAAAAAATCCTGCTAGGCAAAAATCATTTACATGTTATGAATTTAACGTTTCTCATATATTAAAACTACATTGTAAATAATGTATTTCTTGTACATTAAATTTATTCTACTTATATGTTAATGCAGTTGTTATTGTAAAGTAACGTACATCATTATATTAACTATAAAGTTTAAACATTTTCATTATTTGAATTGCAAACATTTTCATAACTACGAGTGATATGATCGTTAATTCATATAATGAATTATTTATAAGGTATCAAAGTAAGAAAGGTAACAAAGTATTATAATTGCAACAAAATTCATGTTGCAAAGTCAAATTTAAAAATGAATCACTACTTTTATGTATTGCGTTGTTTAGTAACCATTTTGTGATATAAAAATAAAGAACTTATATAACCTTCTAAAGTAATGTTACAATATAATGGAGGAATGCAAGAATACCCCCACAAAAATACTTTTCGATACATTTAGTATTCTTTTGTATATCTAGAGTGAGGTTATGTGTGGATTCAGGCATTTGTGATCCTAGTAACAATATATGAAATATTCTTTTACTTTTATTGAACCAGACTGCTGCATTTTTTATTTTTATTTCTATTTCTATTGGAAATATATAACAGTATTCATATAATTAATGTTATATTACACAAAATTTATTAACAGATGTGCAATGAAATATCTGTGCCAGTTTTTAATTATTTATGCAACAGAGGAAATATACTTTATTTAAACAAGCCTTGTAAGCTTGAACCCCTATTGTTTACTATGCATTATTTACCAGAAATTACATGTATAACAAAATGCTTTTGTTCCACATGATTTCTTAAATGATGTCTAGATTAACTGTTTGATCAATAAGCTCTTTAGATTATCTGCCTGGTTTTATTTAATCATCTGTACTTTAGTTTTTCAATATGTATATCTAGATCAGACATTTGAAAAATGAAATAAAAGTGATAAACAAAATAAGATTTATTATTGCTATTCTCTTACAGAATGGAAGAAGTTTCTTTATAAGGAATCAAGCGCAGTTTGCCCGGGAATTATTGCCACATTATTACAAACACAATAATATGGCTAGCTTTGTTCGACAATTAAATATGTGTAAGTACTACTGCCTTTACTTCTTCTTCTTTTTTTTTTTCTACTGATTAAAAATAGAAACATTTATTTAAACCAAAATTATATTAAATAATACAATATAATGATTTTAATGAAACTTATTAAGCATGTTTATAATCTTTTATTATTCCTGTAGATGGTTTTCATAAAAAAGTATCAGTGGACTTGGGTGGTCTGAAATGTGACAGAGATGAAATGGAGTTTGCTCACCAGTATTTTTGTAAAGGGCACCCATATTTATTGGAACATATTAAAAGAAAAGTAGGTACAATTGTTTCATGAACTGTTTACCTTCAAGAGTTTTTTTATTTATTTTACTATCTTGTAATCATGATTTAAATTGTTCATTGAGTTTGTGTAAACATAACGTTAGTTTGTCCTTTATCCAATAAATGTAAGATTTGGACTTAACATTATATTCTGTACTTACATATTTATGCAGATAGCAACAAATAAAGGTCAAGATCCAACACAAGCTCCAATGAAACCTGAATTGATGAATAAAATGTTGTCAGAAGTAAGAAGTATGAGAGGGCGTCAAGAACATCTTGACTCCAGATTAGGAGCAATGAAGAGAGAGAATGAGGCCTTGTGGAGAGAATTAGCAATGCTTAGGCAAAAGCATCTTAAACAACAACAAATTGTTAATAAACTGATTCATTTCCTTGTTACATTGGTGCAACCATCTAGGAGTGGCGGGCTCTCTGTGAAAAGGCGATATCCTTTAATGATCGATGATTCCACAAGACAGAGAAATAAACAGGCAAAAATTTCTAAGGTAACTGATTTGTTTTACTCATTAAATATCTTATATCATAATTAACAATGCTTATTTTTAAATTGTAGGCACAGGTATCCCCTACGGGTCCTGTCATTCATGAGTTAGATGTAACTGATTCAGACCTTGAATCTCAATATATTGTGGCAGAGTAAGTAAAAAACTTATATCATGCGAAATTGCCTAGTATTTAAAAAATAATCTTTTTTTTTATACCATTCATTCTGTATTTTATTGCAGAATGTTGGAAAACCATGGAAGTCCAGCAGTGGAGAGTCCTGAACATACTGAACCATCAGGTTTTGAAGATTCAGGTATGGAAACTGTACGTTTGGGCAACATTAATGACCAGTCGCCTAATGAGATTCAATTAGTTGAATCTCAAAATATGGAACCAAAAAAGAAACGTGTTTGCAAAGGGAAAAAGAAGTAAGTAATCTACAAAATTAATTATTTTTAAAATAACTTGTACGAATTTAATTACCCATTACAATTTGTTTAAATTGGACGTTGGAGGTTGAAATAACGAATGCAAAGTGATGACTAACACACTGGAAGTACAGTGGTATTCATAACCTAAATTTCGTATATCCACATTATTTAAGATATTTTACATATATTTAAAAAAATATATTAGTTAAATTATTATTATATCAGCAGACTGAAAGTAGAGTTCCAGTTGTTCATTCAACAAAGTCCCTGATTTGTGTAAACGATTATGCTTCCAGTCAACTGATTCCTAATGATATGTATGTTTGCAGCATTTAAGCTTTACATTTAAACCTTCCATGTAATTGCTAAATATGATAACGACTATACACTTCAATCAGTCCCATAATTATTGTTCATTTTGAGTCCATGTATAATATGTAATGTGGATATACATGAATCCATTACTGACATTTTTCAAGTCATTTGGAAACGATTTGTTGCCATGCTTCGCATATATATTTGTTATGCAAAGTGAGGTAGTTCACATATTTTGTCTGTTCAAGACATGTTAAAAATAAGGATGTAGTTGAAGGAAGCCACAGATTATAAGTGTAAAGAATGAAGAAGTAATATTTATTGCTAACACTACTATATACGTTAAAAATCAAAATTAGTTTATGATTGAACTCATGGCAATTATTCTGCAATGACTACTAACGAATTTTTTTAGTGATAATTATATTTTTAAATCCTGATCCCTTTTACATTTTCATCATTTAAATGTGTGGTAAACTCGCTCATAATATTAACATTTTAAGGATAAATGTTATTTGTACTGGATTAATTTATTCTCAATGAATCCAGAATTATTAAGTAATTATCATATTACTTGATTTTTAACTAGACAATTAATATTAAATTAACAGAAAGTTGATATACATTCTTCAAACAGCTGAATATTTATAATCACTGAATGCAAAACAGACTATATTAAGAAAAATTAATATAGTCGAATGAATGTATAAACTGTTTTCGATTTTTAACGCACTTTGATAAGTTCTGAAAAGGAGCAGCCATATTTCTCATGAGCACAGTAATGAAATAACGTTTCTGAATGTCACCGTCATTAGCTTATTCAATCTTAGCTGCATTATCCACGTTATATCATCAGCTATTCGAATTCTGCCAGGAGGAAAAACAAGATGCCTGTAAAAATTTTGATTCCACCAGCAGAGAACGGCGAAAAACCCAGGTTAATTTTTTTCTCTTGTAACCGTTTGGTGTTGGTGCATTAAGTTTTATTTTTTTGCCTGCAAATATTCAATTATTTCGTTATTTCGTTAAAGTTATGCTTTGCGTCAATTTCGTGCATGGAATTTGACCAAATCTGATAATTTCCATAAATAAAGTCTTGCAATATTTCACCTTCTGGGATTTGGCACTTGTAGATCAATTAATATTATTTCATTCTAATTAGTGATGAATAACGTTTACCCAGACGGAATTTAGGCCTAATAGAAATGACGTCTGATGTGGTGGTAATAATATTTATGTTTTAAATCACACAAGTCATTGCGCGTAAGAAAGAACTGCATTATTAAACTTATGCAATGGCTGACATCAGTAATTACACATTTTTTAAATTATGCGATAAATCTTAATTGCATATAATAAAACTAAGGTCATAAGAAATGTTTCTTGTTTTGTGCTCCGAAATTGGCTATTATTCTAAGCTGCGGTCTTAATTTCATTATTGCTCAGTACAGTGATGCGATACCTACCAGACAGATCAATTTCAAATAGAAATTTCTAAACGGCGCCTATAATATTAAATTTAAAGAGTAGCATTTTTATTTTGAATATAGTACGTTTTAAGGGACATGTAACGAGAGATTTTCTGACCTAATTAACAAGTTTAAAGAATGAATAATTACTAACGAACGCATAGAAAGCTTTATATAATTTTGTATAAGTTAATTTACATAAAAGAAATTAAAATAATAAATTAGCATGCCTTGTAAGATAAGTAGCACGTATTTAATATTTGACACACGTAATACAAATACGTAAAACATCCTTTGCTTGATTTGTAGATGGTTTTCATAAAAAAGTATCAGTGGACTTGGGTGGTCTGAAATGTGACAGAGATGAAATGGAGTTTGCTCACCAGTATTTTTGTAAAGGGCACCCATATTTATTGGAACATATTAAAAGAAAAGTAGGTACAATTGTTTCATGAACTGTTTACCTTCAAGAGTTTTTTTATTTATTTTACTATCTTGTAATCATGATTTAAATTGTTCATTGAGTTTGTGTAAACATAACGTTAGTTTGTCCTTTATCCAATAAATGTAAGATTTGGACTTAACATTATATTCTGTACTTACATATTTATGCAGATAGCAACAAATAAAGGTCAAGATCCAACACAAGCTCCAATGAAACCTGAATTGATGAATAAAATGTTGTCAGAAGTAAGAAGTATGAGAGGGCGTCAAGAACATCTTGACTCCAGATTAGGAGCAATGAAGAGAGAGAATGAGGCCTTGTGGAGAGAATTAGCAATGCTTAGGCAAAAGCATCTTAAACAACAACAAATTGTTAATAAACTGATTCATTTCCTTGTTACATTGGTGCAACCATCTAGGAGTGGCGGGCTCTCTGTGAAAAGGCGATATCCTTTAATGATCGATGATTCCACAAGACAGAGAAATAAACAGGCAAAAATTTCTAAGGTAACTGATTTGTTTTACTCATTAAATATCTTATATCATAATTAACAATGCTTATTTTTAAATTGTAGGCACAGGTATCCCCTACGGGTCCTGTCATTCATGAGTTAGATGTAACTGATTCAGACCTTGAATCTCAATATATTGTGGCAGAGTAAGTAAAAAACTTATATCATGCGAAATTGCCTAGTATTTAAAAAATAATCTTTTTTTTTATACCATTCATTCTGTATTTTATTGCAGAATGTTGGAAAACCATGGAAGTCCAGCAGTGGAGAGTCCTGAACATACTGAACCATCAGGTTTTGAAGATTCAGGTATGGAAACTGTACGTTTGGGCAACATTAATGACCAGTCGCCTAATGAGATTCAATTAGTTGAATCTCAAAATATGGAACCAAAAAAGAAACGTGTTTGCAAAGGGAAAAAGAAGTAAGTAATCTACAAAATTAATTATTTTTAAAATAACTTGTACGAATTTAATTACCCATTACAATTTGTTTAAATTGNTAATAAATTAGCATGCCTTGTAAGATAAGTAGCACGTATTTAATATTTGACACACGTAATACAAATACGTAAAAAATCCTTTGCTTGATTTGAATATGCATCACATATCCTTTACTATGTAGGCTTGGTAAGGGTAATAATTTTTTCTACTGGTTGACTAATTAATTTAGAGATGTGTTCACCATATGTTAACATTTATTAAGATATTCAATATTTCAAATGTTATACCACCGTGTCATGCTTAAAAAAAAAAATCTTCATAAAGTACAAATTATATAATCTATGTTGCTATTGCATTTTTAAGACAGAAACGTGAATGTCCATTGAAATAAAAGTGTTCAATATTTTGTGCACTCTCTTTGAATAATTGATGTTCTAACGAAAAGATTATATATTACAGAATTAGAGAACTACTTTTCCGATCAGTGGACAAATACGTTTCGAAGTAGTATATTTGCTGCATGGCAACTAGTTTCCTTAAAAATCAAGGTGTGGCCGTAAATGTACATGTTTGTACAACACTTACGACTAGACCCGGAAAGCAAGCGAAGAAACCGTAACAAATGCGTGATTCAAAAAGGGGGAAGATGAGCAAGAAGATATCTCGATTTTAGGGAAGAAACACTTATGGTCGAAATGTCACCCGAGGATTCGGCAGTGTCGATCGAATTATTGGAAAGTAACGTGACCAGCTCTTCGAAGCCGATTCCATTAGCCACCGTGAGAAGCTCCAAACTTGCAGCCATGGCAGCCAACATGAGCAACAACAATGATCTTGAACTGGATCTAGATCTTGACAGTTCTGCTTGTGCGGAAGAAGATCCAAAACAGAATGATACTTCCCTTGTAAAACTCGAAGATATTTTAATTATACCAGAGATCATTGACGAAGAACAAGTTAAGAGCCATCAAACAGAAGGTCATAGCAATAATGGCAACAGCAGCGATCCAATAGAAAAAGAAATTGAACAGTTGTCTTATGACAGCGACGAAGACCAAAATCTCGAAGGAAACGGGGACGAAGCGCACCAGTCCACAACATCCGAAAACTCGAGAGACAATGAGGAAGAAGGCACTCGCAGTTTGTCTAAAGACTTGAGTTGTGTCAGCGCTGCAGGATTATCAGAGACAGCTTACAGGTTAGAATCAACGTAAGTTCAACACGGACCATTTGAGTCGAACAAATTCCTGAGTGTAAGTACAGAGTATCAAGGGGTAAACGTTGGAAGATTTGAAATATTGAATCACTTATTACTCCATATGTTTGACGTTATCTACTCAAATATAAAGGCTGTATTTAAGGTCGAGTAGTAAGTAATAAGTAACAAAAGGCAAACTTAATATATGGTTGCGTGTGTATAATTGCCAGCAGTGTTTTCTGTCATTAAAGTATAAGTCGTATGAGCTCTTCATTTTCTCTGGCTTTCTCCAACAGTCATCGAATTCATAATCATGAATTATGGCATGACTAGACAACGTAAATTTCTGGAAATGACAATTCATTGTCACTTCTGTTTGACATTGTAGCAATAATAACAGTAGCATTCTTCCATCTTAAATCTTAAATCTCACAAGCAGATGCAATAATTTATAAATCTAATAATTTGAATTTGTTTCCTTCAGTATTCTTTTTCATTTATTGCATCTTTCTCCTAATATAATTTCATAACGTTGAAAGCACCATCAATTATTAGCGTTAGAATTCACAAATTTCATTGCATCAAAGGTTCAATAAACTTAAATTAATAATTATGGAATCAACATCTTTGAGGCTAAAAAATTGGATAAAATTCCTGGCATCACAAGGTATGCCTTTGAGAACAGGTACCATATTGTCAAAGCCATAGGTTCAGATTGAAATCATGAGAACTACATAGTGTAATTGTAAAACATTAAAAAAAAAATAGTAATTACCCCTAATGTAGGTATAAAAGTGATATTCATTAATTTTGTATTAAAATTATCATTATTCTCAGTATCTTATATGCACCCTTATACTGAATCTAGAGAGGAAGTGGATGTTCACCTAGAAACGATGCAATCCGAACTGGAGAACTTACGGGAGATTTTACGTGGAGAAGGTTACAGTATCGATGCCAACACATTATTAGGAGTATGTTCAAACCTTTCTATTTATTATATTTATAAATGAAATAAAGTGCTCGTTTATATAATACATTTACTTATCAATAAGCAGTTATTTTATGATCGTAATTAAATAGTTTTATTTATAAAATAATTTGTAGTGCGAAATTTTAATAATTATACATACTGTTAGCAATTGTTGTTACTATTTTTAAATTACATAATAACTGCATTCTTTTCCTTTTATTTTCTAATTTTTTTATTTAGACATTGCATTTATTCTGTAGGTATTCACATTTATTTCTGTAATTGATTAAAATTAAACATTTTATTGTTCTTAGTTATTTGGAGCAGATGATCCAATGTCGTTTGGGGTCCCAATGAATCCTGATTTGGATCCACATTCTAATCGTGAAAAAGACGACGATGACCACCCAGGTGGTAAGTGTGATATATCGTATAATGAATTGAAACACAGTGTTAATAAATATCATGTTTAATAATAATAACATATTTTTAAATATAAATGTTTAGTATATGATTTAATGTAATGAAGCATTCCTCATTTGTTGGAAATTTATTCTTATTTCATATATAAAATGGGTCTGTGGTACTTTTTTAGGATCATTCAACGGAACGGAGGGAGGAGAACTGATGGCGTACAATCCTTCATCAAACCTTTTAGATTTTGGTGATATCTTCTTGGGTGCAACAACATCGTCACCAGACGCGGATGTTACGGGTACATCAGTTGCCAACAATTACATCAATCCTGATCCTTTGGATTTGGCAGATTGTAAGACGTCTCTGCTTGACTCGCTGGCAAAGGCGAATAATTCAAATTCTATGACTTCATAAAAGGTCTTTCTTATGGTAAGCCAATTTTTATGATAAAAAATGTATCATACGAATATACATCCTTTTTTATTTGAATAATTATATACGCAGAAGTATAGACTGAATATCTACTCCAAAAACTCACTTCTAATATTGATCATCTAGAAACGAACAAAATAATTTAGTTTTTCTTTCAAAAGATAGCTGAATGTAATCCTTAACAGGTATTACTTACTGATAACAGTAAATCGTATTGATTTATTGTTTTTTTTAAATGCTGAAGTTACACGATAGCATTTTATAGAAATTCTGTCGTTTTACTGTCATTAGATGCTCATAACTTGTTAGGAGAGGTTAATTTATGCGCATTGATAACATTAATGAGCTTTAAAAAGGAAATCAAATAAGGAGGTGATTTTCATCATCTTATTTTGGAGGCTTTAACATTAGAACTACCGGCGATTTTTTTGTTGTATAGGATGGGCCATTTGAAACCAGTCATTTTTACTGGCCTGGTAGTTCTAGTGTTAAAGGTGTTAATTTCAATTTTAGTTTTAAAGAATTGTTTTCTTGAATTTAATTTCAAAGAATTAATTTTAAATAATGGAATTTAACAATAGGTAGCTCGATTTTGATAAACATATAATTCGTAAAAAGGTTACTAGTAGCTCAAATTATTTTGCATTTTGTATTCTATACTTATCATTCAGCGATAACATGCCTTATCCATTATATGTTAAATGCCACATAATTATGCCGAACTTTCAAAACAATCGGTGTAGAAATTAAGCTCCTGATCCAGAAATACCAGAACCAGACTCACTTCTTTGCCTGCTCCGTCTTTAAAAACGTATTAATATCGATCATGCGGAACAAAGCGCAGCTTATTAAAGATAATAAGTAATCAATGCTCTTTTGAGATCAAGTGAGTGCAACGTTTGAATATTTTAAATGTAAGCTGATACAGAAAAATAAAGAAAAACATTAATCATTCGTGTATATCTTTGCGGTATCTATACCGTATAATCGCGTTAATATATTCAAACATTAAAGGATTTTCAAATAAAGTTACTAGGGAACATTCTAAGTTTCTCTGAATGCACTGATGGGCCATTTAGTAAATGTCTACGATCAATATATATTTACTACTTCCCTAAAAATGTACATTATACTTGTCAAATTTTAACGGATGTAGCAGTGTTCAGTCTATATTCTGTACTTACCAGGATTCTTGGATTTATAGGATCAAAGATCTAGCAATCTTATCAATGATTCCGGGAAAAACAATACATGCATATCATTTTATAAGTGTAGTATCATACATTAAAAGTAACCGATAAGAAACTTACAATTTGATAAGTATTTTTTTGCAATGCCTATTTACGAGCATTGCATTGAATAAATTCATTCATTCGTAGCTATCAATTTTATGGCAAAACTGTGAGATCTACAACCCTTTTTATTTATATTGAGTATATTGGTATCACCTATTAATTAATCGATAAAGGCAAGAATTACTATAACGTGGTAATACAAATGAAGTCAAGATGTTAAAAAAGACGTTGCAGCACTCTAAAAGATAAATGTAGTTTGCAAAATATTTATTTTAATTGAAAATTATTATTCTATCGACATTGCATTTGTTTATGGTTTATAGTATTTTATCATGTTGCATACGTATAAAAAAAAATAACCGAAGTCTTTAACCAGATTTTTTATTAACACCAAAAGTCATTCGTCCTTGTATAAATTTTCTGTTATTATTACGAAAACTTTAACGCAGAAAAGAAAATGATATTAAACCTCACTGCTATCTCAATTTCTATTCATTTTAATAGTTAAATCATGAAATTGGTTAAATTCTCTTTGTACTGTTTTCATACAAATTATCATCGGGTGAGGGTTGTTAAACACGATGTAAGATACTACCTTAGGATGGACTTTTTTGCAGGTTCAAATGTCTTTTGGCTCGGTACATTGGTAATGGTGCGTTTTATTCCCATGGACTGGGTCGTACATGTCTCTCATAGTACAAAAACTGCTGTATCTTGGTGCCAATGCAACGTACCTTTTCTACAATCAACAATGTTGATAAAATTGTGTTTGGATATGTGGTACCAGACTTTAATCCATTATGAATGGTGGATTGTAGTAAATAAATACGGTTGAGTATTGAGCTAAAAAGAATATCGGTTCTTGTTTCATAGGGAAATTAAAGAAGTTGGACCTACGTGTTTGTAGAGTGCTTGAGTTCGAATCTCTGCTTTGTTATTTTCTTTGCAAAGCGCATTTGTTTTAAGCGTATACAGCGTTTCAGCTGTTGCTTTGGAATTATTATACTAAACTCCAAATAATTTAAAATGTTTTATTGAAAAACAAGAGGGATTCAATTTTACATACACCATTTTTACTACATGATGTAAAACGTTTCCATTGGTTCAAATTTTCTTCATTAAAATGTAAAATGATAAAAACATTGATGACTTGCGGACATGGTTAAAATATGCTTCAATGTAAAACCCTAGTTCTTCGATTTTTTCAATAAAATGTCTGAAATGATGTATTTCATCATGGGAAGGGTTAGTGGAGAATGGGATAGGGGTAGGGAATTAACTTATTGTATTTCATACAAATTATATTGCAATTCTGTAAATAAAAATGTACTTTATTATGTGCGTTTCGGAAATTGAACAATATTTAAACATTTTATTTATTTGCTATTGGACTTTGTTACAAAAATTCAACTGTAAATTGATACAAATTCTTTGTCCTAATTATAATTGTTACTCATACATAAGCGTCATATTAAAAGTAAAGTATTCATTAAAAGAGTCCACCGTTTTTATAATTTTGTACTATCTGGTTTTTTCTTCTTTTCATTGATTTTTTAAGATTGTAAATTACTATCAAATATGTATTTACGCTTGTCTGTCGAAGAAAAATACCATCGCTTACACACGCATATGTAAATTGTATCAGCATTTACTGCAACTGCGCTGGTTACGAGCAAAAATAAGGAATATACGTAGTTATTTTTAAGCAAGAATTTGCGCACATACGATTTTGATAGATAGTACATTTTTGAATTTCACATTCTACACAAATTGTACGAGAAAATTATAGTACGAAATAACGAATGTCATTCGTTGGAATTTTGGATGTGAGCATTTTTAGGGTACTTGTTTTTCTTTTTTTAATATTCAGTCTGTTTTGATTTCGTTAATCGATTAATTGGTTTCGTTGTTCTATTTTGATCTCGGTTTATATTAAGGCTATAAATTCACGTCCAATTTTTTTCACAAGTTAGTAACGTATGTATGTATCGAGAGAGAAGAAAAGTAAAAAATAAATGCATGGAACCTTAGAGGCGCTTATATTGGAATAGAGAGCACGTATATTGGAGGAGAAGAAATTCAGGACAACAACCAGATATATTGATAACTTAATGTAAGAGATAACTTAAATTCTACATGAAACCGAAGAACTAAGGAAAATTGTTACAATTTGGTGTATTCTCTAGACAAATAATTCCAGTAAATAATTTGATATGGGAAAGAATATGGTCAGATTTTCCTTTATACGTTCTTGATAACACAGTGGTACGTTATCGATTAAACTATCAATGCTGTGACACTATGACTCAGTCCAATTACTCAATAATTTTCATTACTCCTTTGAACACATTTGACAAGAATTTTAGTACTGTTCACAGTAACTGAATTGAATATGGATGGAAACCAACTTCTTGATTAATTAATATCGCCGTTCATTATTTGAACATTTATACACCCACATAACATATAAGAACGTTTTTTTGACATCTCATATAACTTTTGTACTCATTCTTATCTTTAATTATCGTAGCTTCATCACTTATGTCTCTAACAACGCAAGCAATTTGAGTTATGCACTGGTATTAAGGTAACTGCATCTTTAAATTACATTGTAAATTATATCCGATGAAACATGATCTGAGTGACGTATTATTCTCATTTCAAGATCGTTATATGTATCCAGTAATTTTATTACTGAGAGAACTGTTAAAGATAATAGTATTCCTATTAAATCAAATTTATATGTTATGTAATGATGTTTATTTTATAAATAGCTTGTACAACTACATTATAAAGCCCAAATGTATAAATCACTTTTTTTTTTCTATTTTAGCCTCGGAGGAAAGACTATGGATATCCTATCTAGGCAATCAGTAAATCCTTCATTTTAGTTTACAAAGCGAAATAGTAACTAAGCCCATATATGCAAAGTATTGTTAAGAGTGCGGTTTACATTTGAGACACTAATGTTGGACAAGACGCGGTGAGAACCGCCTGAACCTTCAGAGTTTCACAAGGCACAGAATTGAAATCGACTATTCTAATCTGTACGTCTTCGTGAACATATTATCAGAATACCATTAATCGTTGCAGATCTTGATCCAAAGTCAAATAACCTCGTTCTTATTTCTCATCAATACATTCAGAGAAGTATTCACCAGTAATCGGGGAAGTAAATAAGCAATGCAGTTGGCTTTCCCGCAACAACTGCACCGCACCTCTTATTTTTAACCACCTTTATACGAAACTGTCTATTTGAGAGAATGATAGAAGTAGCAACCGTCGAGCCTCGTAACATTTACAAATTAATAATTTCTTGCGCGCATATCGCAAGATGCATCGTCGTTAACTGGCTAACGCAATGGTAGCAGTAGACTATGTCTTTTTCTAGTTCTTCATGAAATCGAAATCGTACACCCTAAAGTTTTTATTAAAATAACCATGCCACTTAGAAGATTCCACGTACAGTCGAGCATCGATTTTCCGTAATAATGAGGAACCCGCCAAGATCTCGAACGTTTGAAAACTTTAGTAATTTAGGGGCGTTCATTACTGGCTGCTGTTCAAATTGTTTTCAGGAGGCATCTTGAAAAGGGTCATTCCTATTAAAGTGCGTCCAAACATGAGCATTCGTGTGCGTAAACATGTTCACGTCTAGACCCACCTTTAAGAAAATATAAATATTTTCACCATTTGTTACGAAAGGGATGTACTGTGATACTCTAATGTTTATTTGTAGGGATACCCTCGTATAGTAACGCGTAATGTCAGCGATTGGAGAAAAGCCGTTTTAATTTTCTTGAACGGATTAAGGAAAAACATTCGTATAAAGATTTGTTGGCCTCTTTGCCGCAGCGTTACTATATCAGGGACTACTACACGTTTCTTTGGTACTCTTAAGAAAAACTATTGCGTAAGGTTTATATTTTCGGATACTTATGTGTAGACTGTACATAATTGATCCACGTAGTAATAACATCAGGCATGTACAAGCTACGATGGTTATTAATTGAGGCTTTGCAGTAATAAGATGTGAATTAGATAGTTATGTGAATAAAAGAGTAAGTTATGAACTGCCCGAATGTGTACAATTCCTTATACTCGGTATATGTTGGTCTTACGTAAATAATATTAATGTCCTTGAATTAGCGCGAAGAGAAAGCATCTAAATTACTCCTGTATTGTTCAGTGTACTTTGGTATACTGAACATTGACCACTGATTGCTGAAACACTTGAACATGCCTGAATTACACTTTAGTTCGATTTCTTGGTGTCTTGGATAATCGATGCTGTGAGCTGTACGCTCATAACATATTCTCCATAATTAATTTCGGGACTGAAGGTAATCATTTTCTACGGATCTTAGGTTGGGTTTTTAGTTTCTTTTTTTTTTGTATGTATAATTAGAAATCATACGTTGAAAATTCAAAGGTTAAAGTCACTTGTAGCCTTTGTCCGTTATTCAATTGACTTTTGTTCCTACGAAGTTTCAATCCAAGTGGGATGGCCTCTTGCTAATGGAGAGTTTTAAAGTTATTACTCTTCCGTGAGTCCATGGGAAAATTTCAAAGCATGAGATCCCCTGTAAATAATACACATTCTGCATAATATACATGCAATTCGTTTACTTATTATGTGAAGTCAGAAGTATTTCATATTTAATATATTTTAGATATTTCTACGTATAAACGAAATGTTTGAAAAATCATTACAAATATTAAAATGTGTCTTAACCCTTTCGGTACTAAGAATGACGATAGTTACCTGGTATGAAACAAACCATATACTGGAAGCATTATGTGCTAAAAAAGAAGTTCCCATACTATTTCAACGCTCTTTTCGTCCGATCTCTCCATTAAGAAGGGGTTAAAATATCACTAATAGCCAAATCATACATTGCATCGATGAATGCATTCGATCCATACACAAAGTGAATTTAGTGTAACGACATAGCAGAAATAGTGAAATGTATCATTACTGGTGAGGACGACTTCCAATTACTCCTAAGTAAGGATGTGCATTTTATATCCGTCGCGCGCGCGCGTCTGATGACCTTTTTACTAATTAATAAAAACAAAAAACTCGAACAGAAGTAAAAGTTTCACTGGGTTCACTTTGTTATGATAACTTTCATTTGTGATAAATAAGACTTTTAATACTTGTTCGTTTTTAATGCCATTGCAGCAGTACCTCTTACGCTGTCATCGTTTTTTTTTTAATTTCATACTGTGGATATCAAATGAACATTTTTTCATTTGCATTATCTAATAAGCTGTATAACTTTCTAAATATATGTCAAGGGTCATCTCACCATTCGGGTTCATTTAACGCATTAATATATTTGAATTCATTATATGAACAGTTAAACATTGCAAATATTCATTTGTTTTGTCTCTGGAAAGTTAGATCCACACAGGTTTTTATTTTTTTTCCATTTTCTCTGGTGCGTAATGTGTATCGATTTGATTTTTTGTTCTACCCATTATATATTGTGAACATACTGATACGAATTTACATTGACGCCATTGCTGATACGTAGAAGTATTATAAACCACGATAATACTTTTCAATATCCTTTCATATTTTTTATATCAATCTTTTCTGCGCTCTTAAGGGTTACATGTATTATTATTCATTCAATATAATTGGCACTGATTAATCAAATATATTATCAAATTCTATGCCCTAAAATGAAAATGGTATAAAAGGCAGATTCATCATTATTAAATTAAGCGTCTCATTGAAATAGTAAACTTCTTCTGGTTGAAAAATAATCATAAATGCATGATCTGAGAGTAAATGTAACACATGTTGTGCATATGTTAAGAAGTGAAATAGTGCCCTTTGTTCTCATAAGCTGTCTCCAAGACATTGCATAAATTTACAATTTAATAAAATCAGTAATTTTACCGTTTATGGATCTTTTCTAGCAACCAGATAATCACTTTAAATACAGTCAAAACCATAACAAAACACGATTATTTCATTGCAAAATTGAGTAATGGCAAAGGTTTTAATTTACATAAGACCTTTTGTTATCGATGAGTGACATGATAATGACATCTACAAAGACAGTAATACAATTAAACCATCCCGGAATATTTATGGTTACAGGTCGCGTAGTGATTTTGTATATAATTATTAATTGCATAAACTTGTAGATGTATCATATGTTTACAAAATTGTAAAATAAAATAAAATGTGTTACGAAAGATGTATTCTTTTAATATACTTTGAATGACACTGAGTTATATAGTTTTTATTTCCTTTTCTTTAAATTTTGATAGTCCTATACAGAAGCAATGGAATTTGAACTCATCTTCAACCTAATGTTTCTAATCTGCAAATTCTACTGTTTGAAAATGAATTTAAATTATGCGTTCATTATATATTTTTTAATGATTTCTTATATCCACGTATTATTTTGAACATATCTAGGATGTTCGATTGGGAGGATTCTTATTGGACACGACCCAAAGATGGCGGTGGTGGGTCGGCTACAATATTGACACTGGTTTCTGGTCTAGATAATCTTTTGAACATATGATTACAAGCAGAGATGAGCCGAGAGATGTTCCATGCCTTTGTTAGAAAGTGAGGCACGGCTCACTGGCGCCCTCTTCGCCCTTGTAAGAGTTGGAACTGCTTTCAAAGGGGCGAAATATTCGTGACCGGTAAAACAGTACGCTCATCTCTGTTACAAGGAACCAGGGTTGGGTAAGTATAATATGTATGTATGTTGTAATATACGTGGTTTTCTACACGTATATTACAACGTATAATACGTCTCTAGTTTTCTACACGGGCACCAAGTATATTACCCGAAACTATACGTGCAAAGCGCATACGCAATATCGTCAATAGCCAATAACAGTCCACCTATTTACCTCTAAGAGACATTCTCATTGGCTATTAAGGGGATTGTACTTTACACCTCCAGAGATCGCGCACATTCGAAATCAGTCTTGGAAATTTTATATGTATGCATATATGTACATACATGCATTTGACGTTTGTAACGGCTATTTCAAGTGGTAAGATTCGTAACCAATATTTATATCAAAATGTATAAAGGTGGAAGATCAAAAAGTAAATTATGGGATGAAAGATGGATCGACAAGATGGATGTTTATAACAGTCTCTGGTTTATAACTTAGCGAATACCGCATGCCCTACGTTTGCTTGTCCGTCATATTTGATACGTTTTCTACGGTAAACTACTTGATTTACGTAATATACGTCAAAAACCTCGAAAATCGTGAAATTACCCAACCCTGCAAGCATTCACGTGTTTATACGTATGTTAAAAGACGTTTATACCCTGGTAGTTGTCGCATGTTATACTTGCATCTGCGGTATCCTCCATATTGTTCACATAATATACTGATTTTGTACGTTTACAATGGTCAATTACATAATTTAAATAATATACGTTGCAAACCCCAAGTGGTGCATTATTTCTCATCCCTGCTTCCCCCAGATATTTAGTATACATGGTGTCAGAGTATACGCGTTTAGCACAAATTTGATGCATCGCTGTCTATGCAGTCAACATAACCCATGATTTCGGCTACAATTGTTTTCCTAGGGTTCTCGAAGTTTAAAAATAGTCAGACATGTCCTAGGACGTCTGAGCAATATTCAAGTTCAGAACTGTTTGGCAACTCTTGTCAGAAGTGGAGTTAAAAAAATTGTGACCTTTAAAGGTTCGGAAGCACAAGAATATGGCTTCGAGAGGCACCGTAGCACAGGTCGTTGGAACAGATGGTAGTGATTATACCCACAGACAAAAGGTTGCCTCACAGTATCAAATGAGGTGAAGAAGTAACATTCAATTTGATTACGATGTGTTTTTAAAAAACAAATAATACTTACATCTTCAGTCATGCTTTCTTTGCTTAATGAAAATATATACTCTAATTGTGATACTTAAGACACTTTAGTCTTGCGTTACTAATACTCCATTATATACCATTCTAATTTCAGGTCTAAAACATTAGGATATGATTAGTATTAGTATAAGTTTAAATCTGTATGATATAATACTTGTCCAGTATCTTTCCGCTTGCTTTAACAGTCTTACTTAAGAAATTCAAAGACAATTATTACAGTTCCAAATAGCACCTAATATTAAAAAAAATCACTAGTTTGCAATATGTCATGCTTGTTCTTTTATATTTATGTACCATAATAGTAACATATTTAATTTCTTGCTTTGTTTTCAGTGCCATAAATAAGTCGAGACTGAAATATTGTATTTTTTTTCATTACCTTCTATTCTTTGTGATGTTAGCAAAATTATCTGCAGATATCTTAGACCGTTTGGATATTTTTATTCTGGAGATAGAAGAATTACAAGTACCTCAAGTAAGAAAATGCTCATCATTTTTGAACTAATATGGAACAAGTCGAAATATACTTTTCTGGTTCTGACTTCATTGTGTGTTCAAATATTCGAATTTCTTCTATAACCTTGTATTCAAATTTCAAAAACATTGAACTAACTAATCAGTTTGCTAAGATTTCATGCTAACCTTGTTAATTACTATTTCAGCCATTGTGGTGGGAGTATGTGTGGTGTATCAGTCTTTTAATGTCATTCTTCGGCTTATCAGCAGTAAAAAAGAATAAGATTAAGACTCTACAACAGTACATGATAGGAATAGTTGTGTTGGGATATATGCCACTTTTGTACGGTGTAATATATTACTTTAAAGATGTTTGGACGTACCTGACCCTAGAAGAACCTGACGATATTCAAATCTGGCAGGTATGTTTTACGTAACAAGAAATTATTAAATATAATTAGGAGAAACTCATTATTTTTCAAATTTCTAGGATTTGCCCTATGGACTACTATGGTATGCATTCATTCTTCTTGCATCGCAAGTCCATTGTTTCTCTTTATACTTTTCATGGAATCTCCTTGTTGCATGGAAGGCTCGAGGAGCAAAGAGGATAGATTAGTGACTTTCCATTAATTTAGACAGAAACATGTAAGATTTAATGATTTATGAAAAAAGAGTAAAGTTCAAATCATGAATTCTTTAAAAAAGAATTGAGTGAACTTAATTCTTCCTGTTCTAAGCGTGTGATACAAATAAGCAAATCATGTGTGTACATGAACATGCTTCCATGTGATCTTTGCCAGACCGTTTTTATGAAGATGGAAATAAATAAATATGTTTCAATATATTCGCATCTACATATACTAAGCATTTAAGTGGTTGTTACCTGCTTATTACTTGAAAGTACTTTTATTATTATTTTTTTGCAAGATCAGTGGAATATCCGTAATGATTTTAAAGCTCATGAAAGTTAATAAAAAGATCAGTTATTCGTAGATGAAGAATTGTTAACGATAAATTGAGCGAATCGATCATTGACTACGGTATACCAAACAAAGAGTAAGGTTCACTTCCTGAATATCAGATGGCGCTAAGCAAAGTATATAAGCCACGTAAATTCTTCACGATGGGCAGCACAAGTCTAAATGGCAAAACTAACTCCATTTCGTATCTATACGATAAACTAAAGTATATGTTTATGATTTTGGCGCGATCAGGCGCGATCCTATAAGCATCACAATGGAGTGTGGGTTCTGTTATAATGGTTGATTGCATTTAATAGTGTTGTGATATTTCTATCCTATTAGAACCATTTTTTTATAGCAATAAAACGTCAAAAATGGCAAGATTACAGAACAGTGATAGATTTAAGTATCAAAAAGCAAATACTAGTAACACTTTCTCAGCTGCAGACAACACATCTAGGTTCCTATTTTTTAATATTTCATATTTACGTCTCATGTTTAAATGAATGCTTATTCGCATTATTTTATTTTCAGAGAAAATACTGCACAAGGAAGGATAAATCAAGTGATAGAGAATATTAGACTGGACAGTTTATATGGTTTTCATACAGTTACTGATGTTAAAGAAAGAACAGGGTACCTTTTGAACATGCACTCGGTAATTAATTAATAAGTATATGTTATTTTAATCATAATTGAACTGTTGATAATATTTATAAATAGAATGAAATATGCTAATCAGTGAAGTTTATAATGTAATTTGTACTTATATATACATATATTTCCTTTTATTTTCATGCCTTGATTAGTAATTTTTAATTATCATAATGTTGGTATAAGTTTATGTGAGGTATAATATTGCATTGGACAATATTTTTATTTAAGATTATTATATTTGTTTATTTAGACCGAAATCATGAATGATGATAAACGACTGGTTAGTGGAGTAGACTATTATTTTTTGGAAGAAGATGGCACAAGATTTAAAGTTTCAGTTCCCTTTCGTCCATATTTTTACATACTCTGTCGTAAAGGAGCATTTCAAGAAGTATCAACCTTTTTATTGAAAAAGTACAATACCATAGTGACCAAAATTGAAATTGTTGAAAAAGAAGACCTGGACATGGTAATATTTTATGTATTTTCATATCGCATTGCATTTTGTTTTTTGTATTAGATTTTTTAATTTTAATCTGTCCTAAATTCATAGCCCAACCACTTAATTGGACTAAAACAGACTTATTTAAAACTATTATTTGCCAATATCACTGATTTGATGAAAGTAAAACGAGATATCATGGCTGTGGTAAGAAGAAACGTAGAAAGGGAAAAGAATAACACATATTACTCCAATTTAATGGCAAGTGCTTTAAATGCATATGATCAACATACTTCAAAAAGAATAATTGATCACATGGACAACATCCTTGACATTAGGTAAAGTAATTGAACTTTCACTACTTATTGCTATTTTGCCAGTATATATTATATCAAACAATGTATTTATAAAATGCATTTCAAGTAAACATGTTTAATTTTATACAGAGAACATGATATTCCCCATCATGTAAGAGTATCCATAGATGCAAAAATATTTGTTGGAACTTGGTATACAGTGAGAACTCAAGGAGTGGAACCACCAATAATTACTCGTAGAGAGGACATTATTGAAACAATAGAGCCCATTGTATTAGCCTATGATATAGAAACTACCAAACTTCCATTAAAGTTCCCTGATGCTAATTCTGATCAAATTATGATGATCTCTTACATGATTGATGGCGAGGTAACTACCCTAGCCTATATATTTTATTGATAGTGTATTGTTAACACAGTCAATGCTTGCACAAAGTATAATTCCAAATATACTGGTATACAGCTGTTAGATATGTAATCCTAATTGTCTTTGTTTGGTAGGGTTATTTAATCACAAACAGGGATATTGTTTCATCTGATATAAACGATTTTGAATACACACCAAAACCTGAGTTTGAAGGTGTTTTTACTATTTTCAATGAACCAGATGAAAAAGCCACCATAAGAAGATTCTTTGATCATATCAATGAAGTGAAACCACATGTATTTGTTACATATAATGGAGATTTTTTTGATTGGCCATTTGTAGAAACTAGAGCAGCTATACATAATTTAGACATGAAAACAGAAATTGGTTTTGCAAAAAATAGGGATGGGGTGTATGCTAATCGAGCTGCTATTCACATGGATTGTTTATGGTGCGTAAATTCAATATAACAAATTTTACATAATGCAATATAAAAAGGTTTAATACTTACTATTTATATGAACAGTTGGGTAAGGCGTGATTCTTATCTCCCTGTTGGTTCACATGGTTTGAAAGCTGTAGCAAAGGCAAAATTAAGATATGATCCTGTTGAGTTAGATCCAGAAGACATGTGTAAAATGGCAGCTGAGGACCCACAAACACTTGCTAGTTATTCTGTTTCCGATGCAGTGGCAACTTACTATTTATATCAAAAATATATACATCCATTCATATTTGCATTGTGTACGATTATACCTATGGAACCTGACGAGGTAAATTGTTACATTAATTAATTAAAATCCAGTACTGATTTTAAATAATGACTTTACCATCATATTTTTATTCTTTGTTAAGGTGTTACGAAAAGGTTCTGGCACTCTCTGCGAATCACTACTAATGGTACAAGCATTTCAAGCAAATGTTATATTTCCTAATAAACAGGAGTCTGAATTTAATAAACTGACAAAGGATGGACATGTATTAGATCAGGAGACATATGTCGGTGGTCATGTCGAAGCTCTGGAATCAGGTGTATTTCGTGCTGATATTCCATGCCGCTTCAAGTTGGTACCAGAAGCTGTAGATATTTTAATCAACAATGTAGAAAATACTTTGAAGCATGCAATAGAAGAAGAAGAAAAGGTTCCATTAGATATGGTTTCAAATTTCGATGAAGTGGCCGACGAAATTCGTAATAAATTGGTGCGTTTAAAGGAACAACCATTCAGAGTAGAGAAGCCTGTAATTTACCATTTAGATGTAGGCGCTATGTATCCAAATATTATATTGACTAATCGACTGCAACCATTTGCGATCGTGAATGAAACTGTATGTGCTTCGTGTGATTACAATAGACCAAATGCCCTATGCCAAAAGCAAATGCAATGGACGTGGAGAGGAGAGTGTAGTAAGTAAATGTCTAGAGATGAATAGATTTTGTTTATTCTATCTATATATGGCTAACAGATTCATGACATAACATTTGGTAAAATGTTTTAGTGTCAGCTGGTCTAGGGGAATTTCAAAGGATACAACAGCAACTAGAGATGGAAAAGTTTCCATCTTTATTTCCTAATGGTCCTCGGCGAGCGTTTCATCAACTATCCAAACAGGATAAAGCTGCATATGAGAAAAAACGTCTGACAGAGTATTGTAGAAAAGTTTATAAAAAAGTTAAAGTCACACGCACAGAAGTGAAGACCGAAACAGTTTGTCAACAGGAAAATTCCTTTTATGTTGACACTGTACGAGCTTTCAGAGACAGAAGATATGAATATAAAGGATTAACAAAAGTGGCAAAACAGCAAGTTGCTGCTGCCATAGCTAGTGGCGATGCAGGTGAAATTAAATCTGCCAAGAATAGAGAAGTGTTATACGACTCACTGCAACTTGCTCATAAGTGTATTCTTAACTCGTTTTACGGATACGTAATGCGCAAAGGGTAAGACATAAATTTATTTAATTTCTGCTGACTTTGCTGCAAATCAATAAAATTGAATTGTCTTTTAATCCAGAGCACGTTGGCACAGTATGGAAATGGCTGGTATTGTGTGCTATACTGGCGCACACATAATTATGAAAGCCAGAGAAATTATAGAACAAATTGGTCGTCCATTAGAACTGGATACCGATGGAATTTGGTGTATATTGCCTGCTTCTTTTCCAGACAATGTCATTGTTAAAACTCAACATCCGAAGAAATCGAAATTGACCATCTCTTACCCTAATACCGTGTTGAATTTCATGGTGAAGGTACATAGAATTACATTTTGATATCGTTTACATTCTTGGACGATGCGTTCAAGAATGCATCATAGAATTTTAAGAATATACGTATGCAGTTATGATTTTCTTTGTTTTGTTATAGGATCAATTCACTAACCACGTTTACCATGAACTAACAGACCCAGAAAATGTAACTTACAAAATTAGAAGTGAGAATTCTATATTTTTCGAAGTAGATGGTCCTTATTTAGCAATGGTTTTACCAGCTGCGAAAGAAGAAGGGAAAAAATTGAAGAAACGATATGCAGTGTTCAACTTTGATGGATCTCTTGCAGAATTGAAAGGGTTTGAAGTTAAGAGGCGAGGAGAACTTCAATTAATTAAGATATTTCAGTCTTCGGTATTTGAGTCTTTTTTGAAAGGAAATACCTTAGAAGAGTGTTATCAATCTGTAGCTAAAGTTGCAGATTACTGGTTGGATGTATTGTACAGTAAGGTATACATACTTCTTAAAATATAGATGAAAATTTATAATGACTTGTTAGAAGAATTGTATTGAATTGCATTTTAGGGTGCTAATATACCAGACTCTGATTTACTTGACCTTATATCGGAAAATAAATCAATGTCTAGAAAATTGGACGACTATGGAGCGCAAAAGTCTACCTCTATTTCCACGGCTAAAAGATTAGCTGAATTTTTAGGAGATCAAATGGTAAAGGATGCAGGGTTGGCTTGCAAGTATATTGTATCAAGAAAGCCGGAAGGTTCGCCAGTAACAGAACGGTAAATAAGCCGTTATTCTTTGCACTTATTTTGCATTTATCTCACTTCATTCTTATTTTTAGAGCTATACCATTAGCTATATTTCAGTCAGAACCTAGTGTGAAGAAATATTATTTACGAAAATGGTTAAAGGATAACAGTCTGCAAAATTTCGATATTCGGGAAGTATTGGATTGGAATTACTACATCGAGAGGTTGGGAAGCACGATTCAGAAAATCATTACCATACCTGCGGCAATGCAGGGGGTATGCATATTAAAGCACAATTTATATATATATTATTAATTTATACGGAAGAAAAGAAATACAATATTTATGTTTGATTAGATATCAAACCCTGTACCAAGAGTTAAACATCCGGACTGGTTACATAAGAAAATAATGGAGAAAACCGATACAAAGAAGCAACAAAAAATTACAGAAATGTTTACCAAAATTCCTAAAAGTACTGCTGACTCCAGTCATGACAGTAGCACAGAAAATACCGAGGACACGGATATCGAAGACGTCGCAGGGAGTTCTCATGAATTTAAAAAACCAGGACCCGTTGTGTCTAAGAGGAAGCGAGACACCTCCTTTGACGACGAAGGGGAAATCAACACAAAAAGTTGGAGAGAAGTTTTAGGCGATCCGCCTCCTATGGGAAAAACAGCGGTACTTTCATTTAATAATTAAAATTTATGCATTACAATTTACACCTATATGTTTGCAATAACATGATAATCTAGAGTTAAATAGACTCGTTTTACTTACACTTATATTAATTGAATGTTGTGTTCAACAAACATAGAAAGAAAGATTATTATGGCTGGAATTTCAAAAGAAAAAATGGGCGTATCAAACCAAGCAGAGAGGTCAAAAACAGAATAAAAGAAGTAGAACATCTTATAACGATTTAGAACGTAAACGCAGCAGGGTGGTCAGGGATCCAAGAACATCAACAGTGAGCGGATTTTTAAGACATGCTCAGAGAAAGCTTCTCAGTATGCCATGGCAGATTATTCAGGTAAAAATCATTTTGCAAAGTTTATTTATATTTTGGTGAAACCGTTTGATTTATATCAAAATTTCGTTACAGTTAGCAGAGACTAATGAACCTGGGATGTTCAGATTGTGGGTGCTTGTGGACCAGGAGTTACACCATCTACGTTTAGTTGTACCTCGCATATTTTATATAAATTCTCGAAAAGCAAGAGAAGAATCTCAACATAACTCAGTTTGGAAGAAATGTTCAAGAACCTTACCTCGTTCTCGAAAAGTGTATCATCTTTACCAGTGTACGGTTCCAGAAGCCGTATTTATTAAAAACAATTCGTAAGTGTAACGACATACTGTTTTATTGTAATTCCTGGTATTTTTAAGTGCTAATTTGAACAATACGTTATTTGAAATTATACATAATTTAACTAATAGTCCAATTTGTCTTATAATGAATTTTGTTGCTCTTATCTGGAACAGGACTGTCATGCAGATTACATCAAAACCCGAAATAGAAGGCATTTACGAGACTCAAATATCTTTGGAATTCAGAGCTATACTTCAACTGGGATGCGTATGCTCCGTGGACAAAGCTGCAGCGCAAACAATAAAAGATGGAGCTGATACTTTTAATTTACTTCAATTACGCTCTAGAACATTGAATGAACAGCCTTACCTTCAGGTATTTTATTCATTACTTTTGCTCCTACCGGTGTAAACAAATATTACCTAATATAATGTTATTCGTTTATTCATTACCAGTCGGGAGTTCTAAAACATATCTTCTTATACCATCATTGGTCATCAAATCGTCAAAGAGCAATGTGGGGACTTTTCCTTGCTCCTATCAAGAAAGGATACATTTTTGTTGTGGACACAGTGAGAACAGATCAAATGCCCAACATGAACACGCTTTACGTTAACGAACGCAATGCTGTGTAAGACATTAAAATTGAATTTATTTAAATTTATAAAAGCATACTGATAACTATGTATAAAGTTCATCGCACGTGTCTTTCAGTTTTATTAGTTTATATACTAACATTACCGTTGGTGGATTTTTAACCAAAACACTATGATATTACAGCTTGACGAAAGAGGCACATTCAAATGTAAAGAATTTACCTGACGCAATACAGTTTGAAGTCAAAATAGAAATTAATTTACGTCAAGTGTATCGTATGCTGCAGGCAGCGTTAATGGCTTACAAAAATGATATGAAAGGCGCAACTGTGCTCATAGTACAATCACCTTTAAGTATGTTCACAGAACTTGCAGCATCCTAATACCTGTATCTAAAACACTTTAGACTTATTGCAATTTTGTTGAATTTACCGAACAATTCTATTGTTTAACAGGTACAAATGCATTGACCACCGAAATGCCTGGATTAACCGACTTTCCTTTAATTAATACTCACGTACGTGATATTGAGAATCTATACGGCAACATTAACTGGCAAAGGGACGGTGCAAAAATTATGGTACAACACTATTTAAACAGCGAGAAAATTATTGAGTTAACGACCGAACAATGCCGATTTTTCCATGCTCCAATTGGAAATTTACCAGTTGACGCAACTTTATTTGGTGCGGATTTGTTTTATGCTCGACATTTACAAAAGCATAATTTCGTGTTATGGTGTTCTCCAACGGAAATGCCTGATTTAGGCGGCAGTGAATCCGACGACTGCAGGTAAAGTAAAATATTCATCATCTGTTTGTGAATATAGATAATAATTATTGTCAATAAGATAGAAATGTAGTTTAAGATATGGATGAACTTACAATATCTATGTATCTATGTATACTCGTATTGAAAATTTGCTTGTGTTTAAATAATTCACAGGTTGCAAATAGATTTTGAAGAGATTTCAATCTGTACAACAAACAGTCCAGGCACTTATTCTAGTGTATGTATGGAACTAGAAATTGAAAGCCTTGCCATTAATGCTTTGTTACAATCCCATCACGTCAACGATATAGACGGCACCAGTTCCTTTGTTGCCTTTCATAGTGCACCACAAATCTCATTACAGGTGATACTTCAAACTTTTATTATTCTTTTAGAAATTTGTAATTACACCGATGTTTTCGAAACATTTTCCAAAAATCACGAAGATATAGAAAATGAACTCAATATTTTGTAGGAAACAATGAGCGGCGAAGAGGGAACCTCAATTCCTAGCTATGACCAGATAGCGTTATGCGCTCCTGCTTTTAAAGTATTAAAAAGTATGGTTAGCGCATGGTTACGAGATGTAACAGAGTACCGAAACATGTTTGCTGATTACCAAATTATCCACTTTCACAGGTAGACAGATATAAACATTGTTGTTAAATTGCTATAGTCTTAAGTATTATATTGTGTAATTTTCAGGTGGTTGCGATCGCCAAATGCACTGCTATATGATCCAGCATTATGGCGTACACTCTACAGCTTTATGAAGAAATTGTTTCTACAGCTTCTTGCTGAATTTAAGAAGTTGGGATCTATAATCGTCTTCGCTAATTTTAATAAGATTATTTTATGCACAAAAAAGAGGATTGCTGCTGATGCTTTAGGATACGTTGAATTCGTTGTCAGTACTATTCGAAACAAGGAACTTTTTCACAGCATTGAAATAACTTGTGAACAATGTTGGGAGTACCTTATTTGGTTAGACTTGGCAAGTATTAAACATTTCAGAATTTTAGAATCATCGCAACATTTGAATATTTTTTCATAATGTAATTAATAACATCACTAAATATCATTTTATACTTGTCTTTTTAGCCTAATCACGCAGGTGTACGGGGTAAACTACCAGGGAGATTGGAGAACAGTCAGAACGATAATAGCAATGATCTTATCAGTCAAATTGATGAGAATGAAGATGAAGATGATGTGAGTGTTACTGGAAGCATGTTAAGTATAATATTACACAAATGGCAATTCATTCCTTAATGTATCAACATTATTTTTAACAATATTAATGTTTCTATATAAATAAAAAGTAACATCTCGTGATGGTTTCAGCCAAAAGTTGTAATGAATTGGAACATAATGGAATATTTACCAACGGAAGCATTTTGTCAAGCGAGTTTTCGTGCCGTTATAGCTGGGTACATAACTGCAATATATCAACATATGTGTAACAGCGATCTTGATGAAGGGATTTCTAGACCAAACCGGCGAAATAGAAACAGTGCAAGTCAGATTCTAGGACTAGGTGCTTTAGAAAGTACTGCTGCGTTTGCCAAGAAGCTTTTATCGGGAGAAATATCTCAAAAACTCTTTCAGTAAGATATTTTGCAAGTATTATAATGTAACAAGTTACAGATTAATAATTGTTGTCATCTTCAAAGGCGTCTTATTTCATAATGTGCTCCACTTTTCGTATTTATGACAACATATTTACAGAATTGTGCAAAAGATCCATAGGAAGCTGCCGGAAAAAGAATTGACTATTCAGGACAATCCTAATTTCGACCTTGGAGACCATGAAAAAGTAAAAATTAACCCTGCTTTAGAATTGGTGAAATCAGTTTGTAAGGTATAGTATAATATTCTAAAACAATTGTCTTCCAAATAGTGTTAACTTTTTTTTTGTTTCATTCCTTTTAAAAATGAACAAATCTTATAACCTTTGGAGACGTGACATTATGTATATGAACCTATACATCAATAATTTTTTATTTTAGGTTTTATCTCTAGACAAAGAAGTAGAACAGGATGTTTGTATTTTGAAAGCTAATCTTCTACGGCTCATCAACATTAGTAGTTTTAGTGATGAAGCCGAATGGAGAGATCCCTGCATCTCACTAGTTTTACCTGAAGTGATCTGTAAAGCTTGCTATCATACTCGCAGTATTGATTTATGTAAAGACAGTTATCGTGACAAAGAAGACAATAAGTATGCAAATTATTATCAACGTGATACGCTTTTAGTTTTATCTCATATAATAGAATTTACTGAACAGTGGACATCATTAGCCGTTGTATAAAACTAACTATAATACTTTACAGATATGTATGGAAATGCCCACTATGTGAAACGAGTTATGACAATGCTGAAATTGAATTTTCTTTATTGGATTTATTCTATCGCAAGAGTACAAGTTACACATTGCAAGATTTACAATGTCGAAAGTGCCTTGAGATAAAAAGGGAGAATATGAATGAGATATGTACATGCGCTGGTGAATTTAAGACGACTTATGCAAGACGTGATTTATTAACGTTTGCAAGAACATTGAGATCTATAGCTGTTAAATTTCAGATGAATATTTTGGTAGAGGCTATTAAAAGCACTAAACTATTTATTCAGACAGACATTAAATGAATTTTTAAAATGCATTTGTGAATAATATGTACAAAATTATTGCAGGGAAAGAATGTTTTTTTTTAAGAGTATGTATAACAAAATTTGCTTATAATTTCAAGTCTAGGAAAGATATATTTAAAATAAATTATTAATGATTAGAAATATTAAAATAATACAATGTAAATATAATCACAAGGAAAAATGTACACAACAGCTATTGGTTTTATAAATTATATTTTCTACTCTTACAATAAAGTATTACTGTTTAGTGAAATGCCAACAATGTGACTTCATATCATTTGCTACATCTTTTACATAACAATGTCTTCCATTAAAATTGCGGCTTTGTAACAAAAAACAAAGAATCTTTATTGATCTTGCTTATCCATCTTTCTATACAATTATACCTTTGACAAGATAATGCCAATGAAAGACATTCCTATAAACAGACGTATCATATAAATGTTGATTAAACTTGTGGATCGATAGTTTGATCTGAAAATAAAATAATGAATATATTAATATTAAAAAAACTTAAGGTAAGGTAAACTGAATTCTCAATAATGAAAATAGTGAAATGAAAGTTACAAAGTAATAAGAACCCATTTTCATATAAAACAATTATCCTATTAAAAAGATGAAGTAGAATAATAAGGGGAGGTCATATAAAAGATGTTTGGAGTAGTACGAACAACTCCCAAATATTAACGTACCAGGGAATTTAAATTGAGGAAATTGAGTCATGTCAGTTCCAGGTCCACCGCCATACTGTCTTGCTACTTTCTCCAATTCAGTTTGTCTTTCTTTCTCTAACTCTGGAGTAGCATCAACTAATTTACCACCACTGAAACATGTTTAATTGTAATATTTACTATGATCAGTTAATCAGGGCTGTTAATTATTAACAATAGTTAAGGCCAGGCAAAATAGATAGTTTCTGGAATCT
The DNA here is from genome assembly GCF_000612105.2 of Orussus abietinus. Classification (NCBI taxonomy): domain Eukaryota; kingdom Metazoa; phylum Arthropoda; class Insecta; order Hymenoptera; family Orussidae; genus Orussus; species Orussus abietinus. The sequence goes on from NW_019394315.1 coordinate 167,923, forward strand.
AATTGGGACAGGAGGAATAAAGTTATGACGCTGTACTTAAAAGATACTTACGCGCTCTTTGATTTATATTCACGAATTTTATCGATGAATAGTTGCTGGATAGGATCGGTAGCTTTCTGTAAAGCTGGGGCGAACACACCCACATTACGTTTAAAGGTTTTTTGTATTCCAAGAGCTGCTCTTCGAGTCAACATGATTGCCTGTAACGAAAATAAATGAAATTAGGGTATATACCATGTAAAGTATATTGACTTAATTATTAATGTCTACAGTACAGATTTACGAATGGTATAAAGCACCATTTAGTACTTCACCATTTATTTAACTTGATATTATAAGAGCTAATCTCCATTAAATTACTATTATGTAATTAAACACATCTTATTTTAAGGTTATAATGGTTAAAATGAAAATCTTTCAATCTAAATTACGAACTGCAATTCGATAACAGCCAAGATATTATATAAATCAGGAAAAACTTGTTTGTAAGAAAGATATATATACAAAACATTCAATTTTATGCAAGTAAATCTTAAATTCTACCTCTTCGAAATTCCTGCAGTAATCAGCTGCCGGAGACCAATATGGCAGGTTCACTAGACTGCAATGAATCGATAATCAAAATAACCACCGAGTTGCGAAATAATACTTGCATTATCAGACAATTACACGCTTCTCTCTTTATCTTGCAATTTAAGCTGACCATACTCTAGAACAAAATTATCATTCATTTTCAACTGACGCCCTAAAACAATGAATAAACCAATGTAGTGATTTTAAAATATGCAGGGCGACCAATTCATTTTATTTTCAATTATGAAATATCAGGACGTAAAGGAAAAAACGGTGAACATTAACAGCTCTACCTATGAAACTATAACAGTCGGGTATAATGTTCATGGAGAGGCTGTAGCATATGATATCGTATGACGAAAAGAGAAGATTCTTTCCCAAGGAAAGGAGGTCGCTTTTTAAATTCCCGCTCCCGTGGATTGGCACTCCTGAAGTACACGAGGCTGGCGCGTCAACCAATGGTGGCGCCACTCCCCCTCCATGCCCGTTCCCCCACTCCGCAGTCGGTCCTAGCGGAAAGGCAGTAACGGGACTGACCAATCGGTCGCGCTATTCGTGAGAGCTGCTGGCCAATTGGCGGGGCGCACCGATTCACCGGGGGAGGTCGGCTCCGCTCTCAGTTTCATTCATGAACGCCGAGACGCAGCCATAATATTTAATTTGTAATCTGTATTGTGTACGGTGCACCGCGTAGTGCTGCCGATGTGCGTGCACCCTTTGCCCTCTGGTTTTCACATGTGACCCCTGGTTTGTGTTGAATTGGTTTCTCCTCCTCGTTGCCGCTGGTGCCTCCCGCGTTATCGTGCTGCTGTTTATCGTCTTTTTCGCTTGGTGAAGCCCCGCTGGAAGCTACAGGTATTTATACGTATATACAAACACAAGCGGCCGGCGAGTCAGTCGAAGTGCGCCGCGCGACTTAACCTCGCCGGCGCTGACGCGATCTTTTGTCAATCTACCCTACAAGCAACTGCGAGTGCCGAGATCGTCGTTAATAGAGATCTTAACTCTTAAAATTTAACCTCCCATGTCAGAAAAATCCGACGAATCACTGTGAGTCTTTTTCAAAATTCCTCTCCAGACCCCGCTCACTTCCCTGTCTTAATTATTATCTATCGAGATATCGACACCCGATTTTTTACCGATCGTTCGCGCCCGCCATAACCTAGCTTCTTTCCTACTCCGATTTTTTCTAACGGAATGCGCGACAGTCCGCGCTTATTTTTACGTTCAGACGTAGGCATTTATAATCCGTGTATGTGAATATTATTCGTAAATAGGAGAGATCGCAATTTGTCCCGAATAATGGTACGGTAAAGCGAGTTTAATTGCGGGATTCCAGAGGTTACTCTTTAGATATGTTAGGTGTATTGAAATGCAAGTATTCTTTCGGACAATTTATTTATGGGATACAGGATACGGGCGATTTACAGACTTGAGGAGGGTTCGTAAGCGGCCCATTGTCGAGGCGTTACGATTCGCGCTGAGGTTTCCCTTGGCACGGCCTTTAGCAGTGTCAGGAGTCACGAAACGCCCGAAGAGAGTGACTCCTGAGAACGCCAGATTCGTTCTCGAGAAACTCTCGAGTGCCGTAGTGGCTCGTGACATAAGTCGACTCCTAGTCGTCGCCTTCGTGATCGGCAGAGCTCGTTTTGTTTTGCGGGAGCAGAAGAGAGCAGAGAGAAACTCCAAGGGCACTTACTCCGTCTTAATTCACCGTCGGGATTAGTGGAATTGTCAGGTCGTAGTAATACAATTTTGATAAGGTAATCACCCGCAAAAAAGGAATTTAGTTCATTGAACTAAATCTTTTGATTGGCCGTATTCGATTAATTTCAAGAAACGTATCGGTTAAGTGAACCGAATTCTCGTTCACTTAACCGTAACTTGTTTGCTCCAATCAATTGAAACGTGTACTTCGATCGCTTTATGAATTTAAATAAAAATATTTTAGTTAGCAAATAAAGCTTAGCTAAATGTACCGGATTACATTTAATATTTGGAGTGATCTACCGCAATATTTGACGCGATCAAGCAAAAGTTATTAACCAAAGAATTTAGTCGGTTGTTGTATCAATAATAGGTATTTCATTATTTATATTTTAAACTGAGATTTATTTTCTAATGTTCAGCGGTTATTGACGTTTCAATGGAGAATAGTTCGGTCGACCAGGCCAGAGGAAACTTCGGACCTACCCTTGGAATGCAATTGTTGAATGCACAGGTGCACTCCTAGTCTGCACTTCTGACATAAAACTTCTGGCATAAAAAGGAGATTGTGAGCTTTGGAACACTTGAAACTGCTTGTACGCGTGTCATGAAGTTATAACTCACGGTTAGAATCAGTTATGATTCACGATGCTCGAGAGTCCGCGGCATGGTAGTATGACCGGTAAAATTATAGTTGCTAACTACGAGTTGTAGCTCCGATAATGGGCAGCATTTTTCCAACACGTAATGGGGAAAAAAATATTTGAACGCGTAAATTTAACCTGCTGTAACGAAATGCTCGCGATTGCCGTCTCGCCGCTTAATTTATTACGCTTTTATCACTTAGACAATGTATATACACAATTGGGTGATGGCGAAAAATACATATTGCGCTCTTTGCGTAACTCGAGGTGTTATCGGGGCTTACGGTGCTTTTATCGCGACTTAAAGACGTATCGTTTTATCGGGAGAGGCGTTAACGGCTTAACTCTACACTCGTGAAATTGGTATATCGCCAGGAATGGCGAGGAATGTTTGTTTCGATCGGAAATCTTTATCGACGCAACATAACGCGCGTTCGATTGAGATAATATTCAATGAAATAAACGAAGGGTGCTCCGAGATATATTTTTGTCCCACGTGGTAGCCTAGGGCTTGCGAACAAAATGATTACGTTATTCTGCAATCAAAAGGTCTTTCATGGCGTATACCCAAAGTTACCTGATTAGGCCAATTTACGTCTACCATAATGCGCTTAGGCCGGACGAAAACGATGAAACTGGGAAATGTGACGGCGGATTATGGTTCATCGCCATCTCCAGTTAAGTAACAGTTAACTCCAGGTTAAAGGAGTCGTGTCTCCGACACGCGGAAAGATACTTCCTCGAATCGATACGTCTTTGATTGGTTTAATTTTAGAATGTCGTTATTGTATCAATAAATATTTAATTGGAATGACAAAATTCCTTGGTTATTAACGTTAAGTCGATATACACCAAATATTGTGGTAGATCACCCTGAATATTAAAGTAATTTGACACATTCAACCAAAACGTTCTCCGAAATGAATCAAATGCGATCGGTCATCCGACGATTCCGTCAAAAGAACAAATTTTCTTTTTCCACGTGTAAAAAATTGCTCGGTTTGAGAAAGAAACAATATATCTCGAGCAACCAAATCATGTACCACGTGGCTCGACGTAAGTTCAAGGAATGTCGTATCATCGGCAAAAGATGCGGCGGGGTCCCTCCAATGTTGATAAACTAAACATCATCGCTTATCAATTGCGGTGAAGGAGACACACCCAAAGTATACCGGCGATAAAAGCAGTTGACACGGTCACGTGTAATCGATCGAGGCTGGTCAGAGTTTAGGATAACCCAGTCACGAATTATGATTTGTATCGAATAGTTAATCGATAATCCAAAAGAGAAAGAAAAAAAAAGAAAAAGAAAAAACCCGTCGATGTCTCGTGACCGGAAAAGTGCCCTCGAGGACGAGCCTTGCCGTTTTTCGTCCATCGAGATGCAAAGACGACACTTTACCGTGGCTTTCCGCGCACGCGACATCGACGATCCAGCTGGTAATTAGTAATTATTAATCCGTGCCCTCGGCTCGTCCTCCGGCTAAGCCAACGGGACGTGCCAGGGTACGCGATGGGTCGCCTCGCAATTGTAATAAAAAAAAAAAAAAGAAGGGGCGAGATCTCTCCGTGTCGATGGGCCGGGTGGGTTTTTGTACAGTTTCTCGGATCTCGGTTGGCCGGCATGGCAACGCCGGTCCCGAAGAGAGCCCTCGGTTGCAGCAGCGGAGCAACGTCGCTCGGCTACGGGTCCGAGGCGGCCGAGAAGGAACGCCGGACGGGTCGCCAAAGCAAATCGGCCCAAAAGCCGAGATCGCAAGAGAGGGAGCGCGGGGGAGCGCCGCGGGAGCGAGAGAGACGCGAGCGAGGAAAGGGCCGGGCGGGCCCGGCTTACCCGGTCAACCTGCCACCCGGCACTGAAACACGTTTTCATTTTTCAATCGACCCATTCGTTTCCATTGCCTGCTCGCATTGGCATCTGGACCGGATAAGAGAGATACGGCGGTTCGATCCAATTAGCATGTTACGCGGAGAAAGTTACTTTGTCCTCGGTAATTGTTATTACGTCTCAACGTGGGTTATTGTAAATGCATAAGGGTGGTCGGTCGAGGAACTAGCGACTCTTGACCCCGTTAAATGCTCGTTAGAGGTCCTCGTATTGTTCGGCGGGGAAGGATCAACAATGGGAAGTATTTTGCCATTCGTATCGTAATGGGTTCGACGGAGGGTCCGAGCGTCTTTGATTTTTCCCAGGGGACGCCCCGCTCGAGGGACCTTTTTTTGATTACGGTAGGAAGCGGTTGCCATGGCCAGATGAGCCCGAAACGGGCCTTTGGGAAGGCGGGCGAAGCCAATGAAGAGTTGATCGTGGTTTCTCGATGTGGGTCCACGAGAATAGGGGTGCACCAGATTTCTGACGGGCAACCACTGCCCGCATCCGAGGAGTCTTTCTCGGCTCGAGATATTATGTTGCCTTCGCGAGAGGCCCGAAACAATAGACTCTTCGGGCCCCCGAGGGACCTCTCGCGTTGTTAAGGCCGGATCTTCTTCATCCGCCCTACGGCCCTCGCCATTATTTCGGGGCTGCGCTACTTTTCGACACATTTGTCGCATCGCGTCGTATTTATCATCGACGACGTGCCGGATCCCTCTAAACGATCGCACCTCTTCGCGCAGAAAAAACGCTCGATATCCGTATATTTAAGGCGATACGAGAGTGACGTCAAAGAGGTATCGTTTGTGAAACTTTTCTTCGAACTAGGTGTACCGAATAGTTTCAAATTTTACAACGTGAATAGGGATAGTTGTAAGCAAGATCTCGACACCCATGAAATTTCAATTTCTTTATATGTAACCCGATCGGATATTTTTCAAAATTTGTTATAAAAAATGAAATTTCACGAACGTCGAAAGCTACCTTTAGTCTCCATATTCACATTGTAACGTTTGAAAATATCACGATTGCCCTCCCCCGAGCCACTTTCGTATCGCCTTTAAGGTGAAGTGAAAGACGTCGAGGAACTTGATCGACGTCGATAATGAAGATTTTTCTAAATGCCTACGTTGCCGACGTTCGTTTTTCTATTGACAGCTGTGTCGAATTATATTGGGTATTGTACCGAATGACATACTCCACCTTTCGTTTTCGTACAATAATTATAAAGAAATCGAAGTAAACCTCCCAAAAACCTTTGGATTCGTGCTTTCTGGGGCCATAGATGGCTGCAGAGGGACCCCCTGCGCCATCTGTGATTTCCAGGTCAATTAAATTTTCACTCCGAGACCTCGTATTCCCATCGTTTTAGCATAGAAGCCCATATAACACTTTTTTTGCCCTTATCCCGTTCAAATGCGAGTTTATCGACTACCAGAGTGTTCTAAATTGTCGTTAAATTGCCCCGACCCGTTCGATTCTCATATCAGAGCCTTCGATAATTGTATATCGATCGAAATATGAGAGCTCGACGCCGTTTTGGTTCTGGTCCGGGATAAGTGAAAACATTTTTTCCATAAAATCCAAATTTTGAATGTGTCAAAGCACAATTCTTAGATGATCAGGAGTGATGTGTCAAAGTTTCGGACAGTTTAGTCTAATACCCTTAAGAAAAAGTGTTGTATTCGAATCGACTGATTTAAAGGGGGTTTCACTTCACCTTAACCCCACCCACGATTCCTTACATTCGAGAGATTTCTCGGTAAGTCATTTTAAACGTCACATCGTGATTACCGTCCGTTTATCAAAAACTCGCGGTCGCTGAAAACTTCGTCCAAGTAGGGACACGTCGACGAGGGTTTCGCCCGACGTGATAAACAAAGCATGACCCTTCTTTCCTCGCTGTATAAACCTCGGGCAGGACACTTTCGCGAGCGGACAGACGGGGGCGGAACGAGGGCCGTAAATAGCGCTTCGGGACCCGGTCCCCTGAGTTCCTGGTATCCCGGGCCTCTCCCGAGGGATTTATCGGCGATTTCAGGAGATAGTGGACCCAGGGTCGTCGTGGATCGTGCCGGGCGAGGCTCCCTCGCGGTCGTGAGCTGCGTATCGTTTAGAGGCCCGAGCCGCGGATCCGCCGCGGGGAAGACGGACATTCGGCTACCGGGAGTGCGGCTTCGCGTGAGGCCGTGACTGCAAACGCGGCTGCCACTCCACGTGCTCGGCATGCGAGGTGTTCGACGCGCCGTGCGACCCGTCAGGAGTAGGACAGCCACCAGACGTTATGGCCTAAGCTTCGCCGTATCCCGTCATCTCGGATATCTCTTGGCTCCTGGATCTCGTACGCACGGAGCGTAGGTCGGGGATGGAGGCCGGATCCTCGCAATGGATCTTCGGGAAAGGAACCGTTGATTTACGCGTCTTGGCTGGTGACGGTCCCGGATAACTCCGATTCCGTTCCCTTTCGCGACAGTTCGAAACCAGTGGTTAAGGTGAAGTGAAATCCCCTTCGAGTCAGTCGATTCGAATACATCACTTTTTTTTTTTTAAGGGTATTAGACCCAATTGTCCGAAACTTTGACACGTCACTCCTGATCATCTAAGAATTGTCCTGACACATTCAAAATTTGAATTTTATGGAAAAAATGTTTTCACTTATCCCGGACCAGAACCAAAATGGCGTCGAGCTCTCATATTTCGATCGATATACAATTATCGAAGGCTCTGATATGAGAAACGAAAGGGTCGGGACAATTTTACGACAATTTAGAACACTCTGGTAATCGATAAACTCGCATTTGAACGGGATAAAGGCAAAAAAAGTGTCGTACGCGCTTCTATGCTAAAACGATGGGAATACGAGGTCTCGGAGTGAAAATTTAATTGACCTGGAAATCACAGATGGCGCAGAGGGTCCCTCTGCAGTCAATTAGGGCCCCAGAAAGCATGAATCCAGAGGATTTCTGAAGTTTTACTTCGATTTCTTGATATTTATTGTACGAAAACGACAGGTGTAGTATGCCATTTGGTGCAATATCCAATATAATTCGACCCAGCTGTCGATATAAAAACGAACGTTGGCAACTTAGGCACTTAGAAGAATCTTCTTTATCGACGTCGATCAAGTTCCTCGAGGTGTTTCACTTCACCTTAAGGGGAGGAGAGCGGCTCGGACCTGGGCTTTTTAGGTGGGACACTTTTCGTCGAGACCGGAGACCCGAGGCTGAATTTCAATTGGGGGATTCGTATCTTCCCAAGAACTTGAGATGACGAATCCGACACACCGTTGCGATAAGAAAGATTTGCGCAGGGCTGGGGAAAGGTCCAGTCGTTATTCGGAGGAATCTGGACCAGGGGTTTTCGTTTGCTCTAGGCGCCGCTAAGATACGATTCGAGCTACTCGAAGTTAGCCCGACAGTCGTGGGGGTCAATCGTTTACCTTAAACGTTGCCTCTAGTAACCACATCTGGCGGAACGTACGTGGGCAAATAATTGCCCGGTGGAATTATCGAATGTTTTTTTTACACGGTGGCTTTGTTTAAGTGTTGGATCAGCTGGGCCGAGGACTAGTGGAAAATTTATTTTAAAACCGCCGTGGGATCGCGACGCTTTTCGGCGGAGCCCGAGCTTGCGGTGGCGGGTGGGAAAACTGCGCCAACTTATTCGAGGTCCGGTTCGTTCGGGCTAACCTGCCGATTAAGGTGAAGTGAAACACGTCGAGGAACTTGCTCGACGACGATAAAGAAGATTTTTCTAAATGCCTACGTTGCCGACGTTCGTTTTTATATTCACAGCTGTGTCGAATTATATTCGACATTGTACAAAATGGCATACTCCACCTGTCGTTTTCGTACAATAATTATAAAGAAATCGAAGTAAAACTCCAGAAATCCACTGGATTCATGCTTTCTGGGGTCCTAATTGACTGCAGAGGGACCCCCTGCGCCATCTGTGATTTCCAGGTGAATTAAATTTTCACTACGAGACCTCGTATTCCCATGGTTTTAGCATAGAAGGGCATACAACACTTTTTTTGCCTTTATCCCGTTCAAATGCGAGTTTATCGATTACCAGAGTGTTCTAAATTGTCGTAAAATTGTCCTGACCCTTTCGTTTCTCATATCAGAGCCTTCGATAATTGTATATCGATCGAAATATGAGAGTTCGACGCCATTTTGGTTCTGGTCTGGGCTAAATTAAAAAATTTTTTCCAAAAATCCAAATTTTCAATGTGTCAGGACAATTCTTAGATGATAAGGAGTGATGTGTCAAAGTTTCGGACAGTTTGGTCCAATACCCTTAAAGAAAAGCGTTGTATTCGAATTGACTGATTTGAAAGGGGTTTCACTTCACCTTAACAGTTGTAACGGTAGCGATGCGACCATCGGCAGGAACCACTTGCGTCGGTGTGCTCGGTGCATCCGACGCATACGGACGTCGCGGCGCCCGATCTTTTTCTCACACCCGATGCGCGTATATGCAGGTGTTCAACGGAGACGAGAGCCCCGCGTGTCATGCGCATGCGCGTATGCGTATGGCGTGCCCAAAGCCCTGGCGGTCGCAATGACGGCAGCCTCGAGCACTTTTACCCTCGCCATCTGTCGTTCGGCCTGCCAGGAGTAACCTGATCTTCGTAGTATCCGGAGTAACGTCGAGCCTGCCTTCGATGTCTCCGAATTACAGCCTCCTCGAGGCCTTCCCCGAAATTCGCCGAGTATTTCTTCTTTTCGCTTTAATCCGAGAACGTTATTATACCCCTTCATCTTTGGGAGTTACCCCTAATAGTTCGCGTAAAGTGCTCGAAACTTGTGGGAAATACGGCGCAAACTTGGCGAACCTTTATTGCACTCAATGTACTTTTCAATTACGCGGTATCTCCCCAACTCTTTCGGAATATATCGCTTTGTTGTCTCAAAACCTGACTTCCTGTTGGGGCTCGGGTTACACCTGCGTCCTTCTACCTGCGCGGGGTGTTACCGTGAGAAATGGAGGAACGAGATTAAACGTTAGGATGAAATGATCATCGTGAAAACGATTTTTAATTCATGAAATACGATAATAGACTCTTCGATTCATATTACCCGGAGAAAATCATCTCGTTCGTTCCGAATATTAACGAGTCATATTCTAAACCGTGCATCGGCGTGTTCTTTATGAAACGGTACATGCTCACGGGGTGGATTAGCGAGTCATATTCCGAATCGTGCCCTGGCGTGTGCTCTATGAAACGGGACCGCGTTCACGGTCGATATTAACGAGTCATATTCCGAACGGTGCAGCAGCATGCACGCGGCACATTTCCCAAGAAATAAACAGTCGGTGCGATATTCGTCGAATCGAGCCCCGGCTACGTTCTAGAAGATCTCGTCGTGCCCGGGCGCCTGGAGGTCCGAAAGTTTCAAATAAACGCGCGTGTGAGAATCCTGGCCGAAAGATACCGGGATGTTTACCCCGGTGTCGTGTATACGGCCGGCTGTTTTCCTGGGAACCTCTCTCGAGGGCCTCCGTTCGGCCGGGGCGGTCGAGGCAGTCCAAGAGGCCGAAACGACCGAAGAGGCGAAGCAGCTGATATGGTCGACCACGCCGAACCAGCCGATGGGTTTCTACGTTCCTCGGTGGGAAACTCTACCTACCAGGTCCCGATTTCTTTCCCGGCAAAGCGTCCCGCTCTCGATCTCTTTCCATAGGCTCGAATTCGATCTGACCTTGCGCACACGTGTCGTCGTGTCGACGCACATGTGCGCCAATGTGTATCGTCTTCGCGTCTTTGTCCGTACGAACTCTCCCCAGAGGCTGACGGAGCCGATGGGATTGTCATCGGACCTGTTGCAAGGGCCACATGCCGACCCATTGTGCCGCCACGCATGGTGCACCGTCCGTGGAGAAGGGTTCCCTTTAAATATTCCCCAGACGTTCAGGTACTCTCTTCGAGTAAATGGAAGGTATGCCGAAACAGATGGAGTGCGATGAATTCGAGGGAAAATCGAAGCAAACGTCGGGTCCGAGTCTTCGTAGCGGGCACTCCGCTGATGCGGTTAGACACTTATAAGATGATCAAGGTAGTCGCGACGAGAAATTTGTTAACGCTATCCGCGTGAATCGGTTCACGTCGCGGTGATGGCGTTAGAAAATGTGGCGATTTGCAGCGAAAGATCGAGCGTGGGAGGAGGGATTGCAATGGTCAACGGTACTTTCGGCGACAATGTCGTCCTTGTTAACTGAAATAATGCTTTTCCGAGGAAGCTGACGCAGCGTGAAACCCCGCTACTAAGAAATCTCTGATTTCTCTCAGGTCGTTATTCCGTCGACACTCACTCATTGGATCCAATAGAAACTCCAAACTTCACGTTTATTTAGCGGCTACGTCGAGGCGACCAGCTTGTTTGAGCACTTCGTTGATCTTTTTTACGGTTCGTGGAAGCGTCTTGTTCGGTCGGTACAAACCGACGAGTATCGACGATGTACTCGTTGCGTTTGATGATTAAAAAGTTTCACGTCGGATTCCGACGCTTCGAGCCGATTCTAACGCGTTGTTTGTTATTGCAGCGAAAATGGACATAGAGTCCCTGTACGACTACGGGGAGGAAGACCAGGACTTCTACGAGGAAAGTCCAGGAACTAGAAAAGGATATCCCATCGACCATAGATCAATAAAGGTGAGTCGCGTTTACGTTTCTTATTTACTTTTTCTTTTTTTTTTTTTTTAATTCGGGATTTCCAATACGTAAGTAATTGCGTGAATTACGAGGCAGCTGGTGTCCTGTAAAATATGATATATTTCCTGGACTTCGGAAAGTCATCGTGGTAATATTATTCTTCACAAATAATGGGAAATAATTAGGGAACAGGGAGGGGTACCGGTCTCGTTTGATTTAATTTATAACGTTCACCGCGCAATTAATTTACTGGAGCCAGGTTATTGGAACAACCGTCGCTAGTCGTGACTTTGCTTGTCCGCGACGAATTCAATTATAAAACAGTAGCGAACCTACGCGGGGTAGAGCGCGGCGTCCATCATTGTACAATTGGATAATGCTCAACATACGACTCGCGTCAGGTTTACGGTCGTTCTCAAAGCTAGATCCAACGATAGTCGTGTTTCAATCGGCGACACAATTCACTTGGAGACGATTGATTTCTCCCTTTCCTAGCCCCCGACTGCGCTTCCCGGCTCGGAAAACGGGAGAATCGGAGAAAGAGCCTCAGTTGCTGGCCCTGACTATGGATTGGCATTGCGTGATAAAAGGCACATTGGTTAGACGAGATAGATAGCTGAACGTTGTACCAGCTTAAAGTGTCAATCATCGTACCTTTTATCGTATAAGCTTCACCTCAGGGTCGACCTCCTCCGCGCAGTAATCGGGCGTCTACTCGAAGTAACCGACGCGTCGATGCGTCACGGTGCCAAATGCAATACGGCTTAACAAATGCACACGAATTCGAATAGCGTTCAATCGTCGTCGTGCTATACTTAGAAAATGAACGATGGTATCAATCGACGCGAGCACAGGATTCTCAGGAATCGACGTAAGCTCGAAGCCTTCGTGCATCGGCACGGCTCTTGGGAAGTCGAGCGCGATTTCGCGATCGCCGGATCGGCCGATTCGGGGCAACGGGAACGGTTGCGACAGTATTGGATCGAGCGAATGATCGTGGGCACGACCAGTTTTCTCGGGGTTTCCGTGAATGGAGCTCGACCGAGTGGAGTAGCGGGGCCGGCGACCGTGTCGAGTCGAGTCGAGTCAAACGGAGTCGGAGCCGAGCAGTTTCATAGAGCCCGTGTCACGACTCCGCGAGCCAGGTGAATCGTCCTCGATCGTGGGTTCATGAATGAACGACGAGCCCCGGCGCTCTTCCCACTCCTTTTTCTCGGCTTTCCTCCCGCGGCCTTTCCCTTCCCTCCGTTTGGGTCCAGTCCGCGAGTGCCGCGAGCTCGGATGCTGCGTCTGGCAACCGCTCTTGGTATCCAGTCCCCCATCCCCGAGGGATGCCGCTTGGAAGGGGATAATAATTAGGAAAAATTGCGCCTCGCTTTCCCGGGCGCCGCCTAAGATACGAGGTCTAGACCGGCGATAGGTACATCCCTGGGAAGTTTCCGAAGTCCCGTCTAGCGGATACATTTAGTGGAGGCTCGCGTCTATGGGGCAGGGAAGTATCACTCGACAGCCCGAGCGGCGTGGACGCGAAAGGAGTGCACGAGGCGTTTCCAGGGAAGCGCCGAGCGCGTGATTTTTTTCCCGACCCACCCTTCGAGCTCTATTGGAAAGAAGATGGGGACTTCTGTACCGGGAAGATGTTAAAGCGGCAACGGCTTGACCGTATTTAGCTCGGCCGGGGCAGGCCGAGGTTTTCGCTACTAGAGCGAAGAACGCGAGGCAAACGCAACGCGGGTCTCTCTCCGGTATCGTGCGGGAAGGGATGCTATTTCTGGAGGCATAAGTTTCCCTTCCTCCTCCCCCGAGCTGACTTCCTCCCGCTTGGACTTTCTACGTCCCGTTCGTCATAACTGGACCCCTGTGCAGCGGGAGCCTCGCGTAAGAACCCTCCGCTGCATTCCGCTCCTTATCACCGGCCCCCTATCTCTCGCGGCCGCCGACTCGCGATCGAGCGCTTCATTCAAATCGATCGACCGGCGTGGCCGGCTCTCGGCTTCTTCCCTAACCTTGGATTTTTTATCGCGGGATTTAGCACTTCAGGGTATCGATTACGGGCATTCTTTCTCCTCCTTTCGTCCCGCGTCGCCGGATTTTGCGAGCGTTCGATATAGAAATGCGAGATGCCGAGTCGCTCCTCGCCTTAGGCGTAAATCGTTCCGAGGAAAAGGACTGTTTGCAGCTTTTTTATCTCCAGCGGTTTAAAGGATTCGTTGACAATAGATTCGGTATCCGTAGTTGTAGGTATATCCACTGGAAGGATAGTCTCCTTCAATCCTTCGGGTAGCTTTCGGATGGTAATTCATCATGTTCCCCGCAAACACGGGATGAATCTTATTTACCTAGAGAGCGGAAGTAAATTCGATCGAGTTTCCGGAGCAGTCAGTAAATAGCATTTCTCGAACTCGACGACGTTCCGAGGCCCTTAGTCGGGAAATCGAATCAGTCGGGTTACCCTGGGAGAACGCCGACTCGATGGAACGATTTACCTTGTGTTTCGAGGGGAGCGTAGGAGAGCTCCGAGTAACGGAGAGGAGAAAAGGAAGAAAAAAAAGAGGAAGGAAAAAAACCGCGCCAAGTCGATATTTCCAGGTGGGTCGAATTAGTAGCGGACCCTGCGGTCTTTAATGAAGGGTTGTCAGGAGCAATTAGCGAGTGAAAAGGATGCATCCGCGTTTCAGCGATCGATGCTTCCTTTGGTTTTGGGCGTGGTTGCATCCGCTTACTTTGGGGTCGAATCCAAGTCGAGTTTAATCGCGGCGCGAGTCTTTACGGACAGAAGCTTACCCTGTGGAATAGTAATCGAGGAACAAGAGAGGACACGGGGAGCCAATGTCGAAGGAATGGACAATGACGATAGAGAAGACGGTTACAAACAGCTGGTAGTGGCCAAGAGACCCAATCAATTAGAGGGGAACACGTGATCCCTTATCACTCCTCTTCGCTTTCAATCGCTCTCCTTGTTTAATTGATATTATTCCATCGAAGGGGTATTGCAACCGACCTCGTTGAACGCAGGACGAGAACTAAATAAAAAAACCTGCACGTAATTACTTTAGAGTCGCGATAAGTCTAATTACTGTAAGCGCGAAGTCGCGGTCATTGTTTCGCTCGGTCGATACCGTAATTGGAAGAGCCATCTCGAGCGGAGTCAATATCTCGGGGAAAGTCAACGTCAGAATTGAGCTAGACCGATCACCGCCCACGTTATGCTGCCGATAAGATATGCGAACGACATCGCTCAATGAGTTTTACAGGGTAACGATACCATTCCGAATCTCCCGTTGTCCTTGTCCGCTTTATCGAAGCGCGATAGATTCCTTCTCGGAGCCGCGTGTTCCCGCGAACGGGTCTCTGATTCGGAAATGGCGATACGTTCGTTCCTATGTAAACGAGAAAAATCAGACGTACGGAGAACCAGGACTTTATCTATTCGTTTTGTCGCCGAAGACATCCCCTCTCTGGGTCAGGTCGGACCATTTTGGCTGGAACAATTTATTCGGTCGAATTAATAATTTATTACCCCTCGGCTCGGTAAACGCAAGCCATGCTCGATTTGCATTTCGCAACGATTATTTGCGAGATTCCGAATCTCCACCGTACTTCGTTCTTGCAACCGGTCGTTTACAAGTGTCGCGCGAACTCGAGATTCGAATTACTCGATTACGCGAGTGCAGATGGCTCACACGTTCGATCGGAGACACGGCCGGTCGGGTACGCGTTCATTTGCACACGCCGAAGTGCTTACGAGTCGTGCACATGCAAATGACGGCGCATACGGGATATCGTTCACATGTCCGCGGCCGCTTACAAACATGTACGACGGTGTACAGGATAGAGGCAACGCACCGACGATGCGTTAGAGGTATTCCTTCACGTGTTCACGTTCAGGACGCGTTGTAGCCCATGTCCGATATAGCTAAATTGTTATGGCGTGCCCCAAAGCCTATGGCGTTACGTCGGCTTTTCATAGGGTACGCTTTATCCCAATGCGTTATTATTATCGCGTCGATCGGGCGTTGAACGTGTACACGATCCCTCTCTCGTGCACGACCGACGATTAGGCGTGCACGCGATTCACCCGAGTGATCGACCGTGTACACGATTAGGTCAGCCAGAAGTGTACGATTGCACGTGTGCGTTGTTTAAATGGAAGATCGGTCCCCAGAGATGCCGTATGCTTTTCTCGGAGGGCGAGAAATTGGGCATCAAAGGGTGTACGTGGAGAGACGTTGAACAGGAACCAGAAGGTTGCTTCGCTAACTTTACGTTATTTTGGATAATGGTCAGCGGTAGATGACACGGACTCTGGGACTTTTCTCATTTGGAGTATATAATTAAAGAAGCGAGTCCGATCAAAGGGTGTATCCAAGGGGGTGTTATCGATTCAGGTGAGCGAAAAGTTGGACCTCGACGAGGATGTACAAAGAGGTTAAAAAAAGGCAACGTGGTTGTTTCATCGTTATTTTCATTACTTTGGAGGATTGTTAGCGGAGGAAGGCAGGGACTTATATCTTCTTGGTTTAATGCTATGTATAAAATACGTAGTTGAAGAAGCGAGTCCCAGCATGGTAGTACGCGAAGAATGACGTCTCGTGGGTGTATGCCAGCGAAGGGATCGAGAAGTAAGCGAGGGATAAATCTTTATTTTGAATTATCTCACAGTCGGAACGGTAGAAAAGCGACGCCTAAGGTGCATTCCGCTTATTGGGCGAGCACGAAAGCATGATATAATACAATAATAGTCGGCACCCGGTCGATTTGGCGAAGCCCCCGCTACTGCGTTGCCGTGGCCTTCCACTATATTTAGATGCGACATCTAGGCACGACACACGGTTAAACGCCTTTCAATCGTTTCTCTATCACTGCACGTTATTCGTGATAGCATCGACCCACTTCTGGAGGAGCTTCCTCGTGTAAACCGGCCGTTCCCCGTGATATTTCCCAAGAAACAGGGGGCATGGGGATCTAAGTTATATTATCCGACACTTTGAACTTCCACGTGGTCGCTCGATTTCACATCTCGCGTTCGTCCGACGGCCGAGGGAAACGCGGGGTGAGCTTCCGTCAAAGTGACGTTCAATGCTGTCGAAAATAAACGTATATTATTTTATCTCCTAACAGCCCGAGGCGGGGCTCTGGGATCGGCTTTACTTTCCGAAGAGCGGATCGCTTCTCGCGAAGCGATTTTCCGTCCGCGCATAAACTGACACGGGCCTCCGTCGTATGAGAAAGACTGGTAAGAATAAAATTGAATAAGATTACACGGCAGGGCTTTGTTGAGAAAATCGCGTTCGCGTCGCAGCAGGTACCGCGCGCGTATTCGTAATTGGCACGCCCATCATGGGAATGAAATTACGCACCCGAAGTAATAAGCGAAAGACATGCGAGTTATTTTCCTTGATAAGTGCGGTAACAGGGGAGAGATGTAATTTCTGATCGGGGCAAATTGGCGCGTCGGTACAGGGCTAGCTACAAATTTTTCTACTTACGCGGCGGAATAATCGCTGGATCAGCTGCAGATTTGTCGCGATAACGGTGTTGCCTCACGTAATAAGTCGGTGAACCTAGACGGTAAATTTGTTCGGTCAGCTCGACCAAACAGTTTACGAATTATTCAGCAGCGAGTATGCAGTTTTTTGTTCGTTTGGCGAGGTAATGGAAATTCGCACCGATGGCGAGTTATCTCGTTCAATCAAACTAGTTCATTTCTTCGTTGTACAGCTGGGATGAACATGCGTCGTTGTAACAATTTCGGTTGGTACTGGTCGGTACGTCACAAAGTCGGTCCCCGACAGTAAATTTTCCCTTTTTCACGGGTGAAGCCACCGCGCTGCGTGTAGGTGTAATATATTGCTGTTACGCCGATATTAAGACGCAGTCGTTGTCACAGATAACACCGTACACACGGTAAAATCTGCAGATCGGCTTTCACGTGCGGCTCGAATATCATAGTGGCAGTTAATGTACAGGGTGGGATTGAAATAGGAACGCGCCTTAACGGCTTCTCAGCTGTGGATGTTAAATGAATTTATTGATAACGTTATACGATAACGCAACACAATTTGCAAGTGAAATTGCGCTGAAAACATCTCTACTCCGTTTTTCTTGGAACCTCGCCGCAAAGCTTTGTGAATAAATTGTAGCCTTATCTAGAGTATATGCAGAGTATCACAACTTACTGCGTTATCGCGATAACCGAGAAGACTTACTTGGCGAATTCTGCGCTCGAATTTACGTCGCGTCCGCACGCAAAGCGTACGCGAAAAGCGCGCACGGAATCCTTGCCGCGACGAAGTCACGAACGGAGGACTCGGTCCGTCAATTAAGCTGCACTTAACGCCAAGCGCACCAATACGCGTTAAACGTACGATTAGTTAATCGGAGTTTCAACATGCATCGATGTTATTGACCCATAAAACTATCCGTGTATAAGTAGCCTTCCATCTCGCGTGCCTATTATCAGCCCACAAAGCTCCTCTCGGGAGCTCCCCCCCTTTCCGTTTGCTTAACAACGATGCCGAGAGGTTATCCTAAGTATCGGTACATTTGCAAAGAGACTCGGGGGTGACGTCTATCGCTGGACTTCGCAAAGTTTCCCCAGCTGGTTTCTTTGTACAGAAATCCAATGTCTCCCTTCTCGACCCCCTACTCTCGCGACGAAAATGCCTCACAATTCTTGGTACCTTATCATCCAGATATGATTTCAATATACCTACATTCCCTTCGCGATGCAATTACGAATGAGCCTAAAACGTACAAAAGGTTCCTCAAAATAAGACGTCACGATACTTCGCAAACTGCATACTCATCTACGAGATCCTGCAATCGGAGGTTGCACAAGCAGGACACGTTGTGGGTTACATCTACCCCCACGTAAGGGGGCCGATCCTCAAGGATGACGGCGTCGCGTGGTCGTACCCCTCGGCGTTGCTCGGCGTCGTTCGGAGTGTCGCTTCGCGCCGCACCGCGCCGCGCTGCGTCGGTGTTGCGTCACTCCGTTAGAACGCAGCGTTTCATTCGGTCTTGCGCCGGCCCGAAGGTCAAGCGGTCGCCCCCGCTTCTCCGCTTTCTACTATCCCTTGAGGTGCCCTCCCCCCCGTCTCCGCCGCGATGCCCATCCTGCTCCGCCTTTCATTTTTCGTTCCTCTTTGTCGCCCCCTCTCGACGCTCCGTCTCGCTCGGCCGCTCGCTCCCTTCTGATCGCGCTCTCTCCGTCGCCGCGCTCCCCCCTCCCCACCCGCCCGGCCGCCGCGTGGTGGCCATTCATCTCTCTCTTCCCCCTCCACTGCTCCCACTCCCCCTCCCGGAGCTCTTCATTCGGTCGTACCCCCCGGCGCCCGCGCGCCCCAATGCCCCGCCAGCGAGCGGCGAGGCAGGTTCATTCATAGAGACGTATAGTACTGGACCGCGTTCCCCCGTAAACTTCCGTACTTGTCGCGTGGAGCTCCTCGCGACCGGGAGTACAGAACCCACCGACGGGAGAGTTCCCTCTTTCTTTCCGCAACGTCCGACCGACGGGCTTATTACATTTTCTCGACCCCTTCCCTCGCTCTTTTCTTATTCTCGAGCCGGATAGAGCCGGCTTGAACTTTTGCTCCGGCAAGCTCTAACCTTTTCCCCCGGGAGAAACACGGGGATATTTTTCCTCGCAGGGCCACTTAAAAAATTCGCGTTTCCCGGTAGGTGATTTCAATCCGAGCTCTGGACTTATCTCGGGGAATATTTCTCAAAGCCAGACGTCAAAGGCCACCGTGAGGCTGAGCTCCCGGTCTTCTATGGTTTCATTCATGGTTTCGTCGAAAAAAGGCCGAGCGTGGCTTCCCCTTCTGCGCCCGTGACGCTCCCTTCCCCTTTCCTTTTCCTTCCCTCGCTTTTCTCGTCCTCGTCGCTCCGGAACGTACGAATGGCAGCCTCCTTCGCCTCCTCGTCGCTCGACGGTCGTCATTAACTTGCCGGCCGCCCGATCGGCACCCCGAGGAGGAGAATTATTTATCTCGTATAAGTATGTAGACCCGAGGCATTAATAATGAATAGCGCTCCTTTCGGGGGGGGAGGGATAATTGTAAATATTAAATAATGGGCCCACGGGCCCCGAGTCTAAGCGGCCTAAGTCGGCTCGTCCCGAATCTACGCACCCGGGGTTACGAAAGATCACGTGACCGCGATGCGACTTCGCAAGCGATATTATACGTATTCCCAACCGTGTTTGCAATCGCGGGCGCAAGTTTCGACGATTACTTCACGTGCCATGCGAATCGCAAGATATTAGAATACTAGGCTATCAGCCACCTCGGTTTCGAAACGTCGAGGCTCGTTTAGAACGTCTCGGGGAGGGATCCCGAGGAGGTGCATGTATAAATCCGAAATTACCGGCAAAGGTTCGACTCCTGACATCGAGGCTAGGTGTCCTCTCGCTTGAGAAGAAAAATATATACATATGTATTGCAGCTCCAGGCACGCGTACGTCTGTTCAATCCCATTAACGAGGTGCGACAGACTGTATTTGCACAGCTGCAGTCCCAGGGTTCACTTAAGGCATGCCAGTGACCGGTTTAACCACAAGATGCGGCTGGATTGGCTAAAATTAATTCCGATATCTCGTCGTGTGTTCTTTTCGTAATCGGGCCAAATCCGCCGTCACGGCAGAGCCGAAAATCACGGGCGGAGATAGACATCGCGAGAGGACGCGAGGAACGTCCGATCGGTCCGTCACCCTCGGCCGGTTATTGTTCTTTGCCATCGAGAGTCAAAGCCATTCATACGTTACTTGTCCATTTGACCGTTCCCTCGATTATTTCGGCCTTTGTCGGGCCCCTCGGTGGCCCTTTTGTGACTCGAGGCTGATTTCTTGGATGGTTTCAGCGCGACCCACGGAACGCAAGCGGTATCCTGGGATGCGGCAGCATCAGCGGCGGCGGCGTCATGATGATGATGGCGAAGTACATGAAGCAGGAGCTCGCTTCCGACGCTGAAGAGGAGGGCCTGGTGCCAGTTTTGCCCGGTCGCTTCACTTCCATGCGCAAAGTGCCGTCCCTGTCGGACCTTTCGGATCCGGAAAACTCCCTCGGTGAGTTTTGCTCCATTTTCACTCCTATGGACGATTTAAGCCCCCCATTGGCCAAACCGATTTAACGCCACGAAACGAAACGTAGAGGAAATTTGAAGGAAAAAATTGAATGGATCGGTACCGATCGAGTGCTTTAATAATTGAAATTAAAAACATTCCGAAAGTGGCGTTAAACAACTTGCCCTGTGAACGGCTCATTTCATACCTCACCGTAGAGATCGAATATAAAATTATTGATAAGGAACGGTCAATGGAGATCTCCCTTAAATGGGGGGATGATTTATTTCAAGACCCTCTGGCGTCTTACAAAAATTCACCTGGAGATTGCCATCGCGGATGGTAATTTATCCCCTCTAGTGACAGTACTTCTACGTATGAGAAAGCCGAGCCAATTGAACCTGTGTATCTTGACGTCGTTTGTTATTGACGTCATTTTATAGTATCCTACGCAAGGCGAGTCGCCAAACATTTGTTCGCTTCAATTGAAATATTAATTTTGTCTCTTCACAAGGAGATTAGAGTGTTTTGATGCTTCAAGCGGAAAGTTTTTTTTTGTCTTTTTTTTTTTAAGACGACGTAGGGTAACGTATCAATATACTTTAGAAGTGATTGCGATCGAAGCGTACGAGAGAGAATGTACGTTAAAGGGGGGGGGGGGGGAGGAGATCTAGACGGGAGTTTCGATTCGCGTAGTCGATTCATGCTTTGGATTTCGAAGATTCCGATTTAAAACACGGTGCACGTCCTTCATTCGCGCACGTGCCTCAAATATTCGCGGAATACTTATCGGTACAGTCTACTGGTAATTGAATTCTTCCACACACTTGGACTGGCAACTACGCAAAGTGTAAGTTATGAATACAAGGCCCGCGCATTGTTTTCTCGATTTGACTGTGATGATAAAACTTCAAATAATTAATTCACGTACGGCTTTCCCATGCGAAGGAGATGCAGGATGCCGTGATATTTTTATCTTTTTTTTTTTTCTTCTTCCCGTGAACCATGTTTAAATCTTGCATACGACGTGATTTATTTTTTCTCCATCGTTGCTATATTTACTCAACTCACTCCCACATGTGCGAGTGCACGATGCACAAACACGGTCGAACGGCGCCCCTGACCTGTACCTTTGCAACTCCCCTAAGGAGTTTACGGTGATACGGTATTTATTGAAAGGTTACCTGTACGACCCACGTTGCCCTCGATGCGTGACGTGCCAACGCATTGCGTTCGATCCTGCGATGCGAAAGGTTAAGCGTGCGAAGACCCTCGTCAGGAGGTTCGTCGGGTACGCACGGTTCATTGAAAAAAGTCATCATAGTAGTCCGCTTTTTCTTTAAAAAATTATCAAGCTGGCGCTTTCTACCGTACGCACGAGAAACATTTTTTGAGCTTTCTTTTTTTTACATAAAAAAAAACTTGAAAAATCCTCTGCATCGTGCAGATATGTAAGAATATTTTTTAAGAGGAACTTCTTTTGCCACGGTAGTGCGAGTTCAATGCTTGGAAATTGGAATGAAACGAAAAAGTGAAACATCTCAGAGGGGGGGCGTTAGCGTCTCCTCACTTCCGATAATCACTGGAGCGAGACTAGCGTGTTTCTTCTTTTCGTTTCCTTCTCAGTTCGTCTCGCTCTACACCCTCCCCGGGAGAAGTTTTTTTATTTGGTGCCTAAATTTGTAGGGGAAATTGAAAAGCGTACACCTGATGGGGTTTCTACGGCTAACTCATGGAGACGTTCTCTCCGGTTCCGAGAAACACCTTTGAGAGGGATATAGTGGAAATACGAAACATTGGGCGACTCGACTCCACCGGTGTATGTCTCACGAGGTCGTAAGGAAACACGAGAGTGGTCGCCACGTACGAAGTAGGTGGCGATACCATTCGCGTCCGAAGAATCCCGGAATCAGCTCTTTCGCTTCTCGAAATACGATCGGGTCAGACTTTAATTTCTCCAGTTGTACGGCATGATATTCCGTAAAGACGGCCGCGCTTCGGCCGGTGTTGGCATAATACGAGAGCGCCGAGTAAGCATATATATAATGCTCGTGCATAAGTTGTCAGGACGGTTTGCACGGTTTGTAGGTGCAAGCCGGCAACTAGATCTTGAACCTTGACGATTCCGTGAGGTATTCGACGCCCCGACTCTGCGACTTCGTGAGACCGGCAAATGAATTCTCCGGATGATCCCCTTGAATTAAATGCATCGCGAGAGAGAATGGTTTAATTTTTAAGTAGGAGCAATTAAGTGACGAAAGCATTTCGGAGTATACTTCCGGTAATATATTCCTAGATATATTTTATTTATATGAAACGAAGTTCAAAAATTCATCTATTTCCGTGTACATTTTTTGTTGTTGTTATATAAACAATGTATTTTGATATATATTTTTTTTTTCTCGTGGGTACGAGCGGCACAGATGTAATAGGTATATTGAAATACAGGCTTATGGAAATCTGTGCGGTAATAAAACTGTTAGAGATTAGGACACTTAAAAGTTCAAGCTTTAAACCATTCGAGGAAACAGCGAGAGACAGTTTCTTCGGAAGAAGATGGAAAACGCATTGTACCCGTTGGCGAAAGGGGGAAACGCGCTGGAGCGAGGTTTCGACGTTCTCGTTTTCGTCGCAGTTTAGCGAGCGCGATCAAAATACAGCGAGAATTTACGAATTGGATAATCAGCAGCATCCTCATTAAGGTCCCCCACTGGACGCCCCCGCCTTCCATTCCCCCCTTATGACACACGTGCACGCGTGAACAAACGGACCTACGAATGTCCACCTCTTGGACAACCGAGCGTGACGAGCGCACGAGCGCAGCGAGCGCAGGGAGCGCACCAGCGCAATGTACGTACCGAGTGCACCGAGTGCATACCGTGTATCGAATGTACCGAGTGCACCAAGTGCACGGAAGACACGAGTATTACGGATCGATGATCTGTGCACCTACGCTGTCAAAGATATCCGTTCAAAAAATGAAATACATATAATCGAAATTTTTTCAAAACACTACGTTTAGAAATTTGTATATAACCGTGTTCGGAATTTTGATACACAAATGTATACGAATTTGAAAGGGCTTGTGTACTAAATTCGGAAACTTTTTTATACTAACTTTCGATCACGCACGGATATCCAATTACATGTATTTTGAAAAAAAAATCATGTAGTAAATTTCTTAATATTGGTCCTGATTTATTTTTTCATCTATTGGTTTAGTTGAAAATTAGGTATACTTTTGGGCGGATTTTTACGCGGAAACGGTGTTTTTCGATTTGTGGTATATGTTTGTCTGGTTTTCATTTCTAATACCGCTGTTTCTGGTATCAATATACATTTGCGTTCCAAAGTGTCCGAAATATCGAAACGTTTTTAACAGTGTAAGAGCGCGTCGCACGCAGTTGCATGTGCATCCGCCACGAGTGCACCCCGGCCCACTCGCAATTAGAATGCCTCACTCGTCCGTGCCCTCTGTCACGCCGATTCGCCGATTTGTCCGATTTCCCTGCAATTATGTCCGTTCAAGGCAGCCAGAGAGCCATGATAGATCGTCGTTCCTTCGGTATTTCGTGCCTCTTCCTCGCAATTCCGGAAGCTTCATCAATTAGTTTCCCTTTCACTTTCACCGAAAATGTTTATTATTTACAAGAAAGGGGACAAGAGGGTCGATCGTCTTTAGTCATTTATGACGTGACATTGGTATCTCATTTATCAGTCGATAGGTTCGATTGGTCCCATCGTCTAGCTTCTCCGCAACAATCGGCAGCGGTATTGTCATGCGATTCCTCGACGTGCTTCTGATGACGGTTAGGTGCGACATGTTATATGTAAATGTCCATTGTCCCTGCGACATTGACGCAAGAAATTTGTTTCTCCTGAGCTTCCTTCGTCAGAGGTAAGACCGAGGAAAGTTGACCGCAGCTCGTAACTGCAGATTACGGGGGTTTGTCCAACGATAATGGGTTTGATATCAAGACATTCGTCTCGTGGAATCGCAATTCATTGAACATCCTTGAATCTCATTGACATATTCTGCGGTTAGGCCACGTTGAATATTTTAAACCGAATTAATGAAATTAATCAGGATGAGATTCGACGTCATTCGGGCAGATCGACGTTCTCTCGGATCGGAGGCTCTGAATGTTAGAGTGGGAATATTCGAAGAATGGACGTCTAGAGCCGCGAGCCTCGCAGAAAGAAGTCGATTTTAGAAGAATCGATGAGTCGGGAATGCATCGCCGCGCAAATGAGAATAACGAAGGAGACCACCAGAAGTGGCTTGCGACTTCGTTAACCGTGTCACTTGTCGGCGTCCTCATTTAAGCTTGTCGGTCATTTAAATGTTTCATGATTACTCTGGCACCATCGGTACCGCCGGTGGAAGTTACGGTTATCCGCAGATCAGACGTCTCGTGACGTGGAATTTGCGGGATGATCGATAAGCTGACCCAGTTTTATTGAATTATTTTGAGCTCCCGCTCCGTTCTATTTCTATACCAATGAATGTATGTATACGGGAATCGAAAGTTAATATCGTCTCTGTGAGGAAGAGTCTCGTCTCGGTTTTTTTTTGGAGATCCACTTTGGGGGATTTTCGCCCCAAAGACGAGGAGTCGCTAGTCGGAAGTTTCGAGGAGTCCTGGGCCCCTGTCGTAAGTCGGCCCTGGCAGTGTTTTGTCATTCCGTGAGGCAAGTCTTTGACCTGTAGGACGAGCGAACGTATGTTCAATTTATTCCACAACGAGGCACCGGATGAACGGGGCCCGACGCCATACGTGCCTGAATTACCAAGGGCCCTTCGTCGCCCGATCGGGCTTGCCTATCGGCAGTGCCGTCACTGGGACCGGAGGTGTCGCGTGCATTTTTCCTCGGCCCTGTCGCTCTTGGAGCGACTGCCTAAACGGTTCCCCAAGATGGGTCGAAACGCTGAACGCACATCTTCCAATTTTCATTCTCCGGGCCTGAGTTCGTAGCATCGTTAAAAATATCCATTCTAAATAGTACACGCGTAATTGAAGTTTCTTTAAAATGTCATATTTCAAAATTGCGTATATAATTGTGCTCGGAATTTTAGTACACAGGTAGACGAATTTCAGGGGGCGGGTATACCAGACTTCGAAATCTTTTTCATTATAATTTCCGATTACATACATACATAATTGTATGTATTTCAAGAAATGTATTACATTTATTATTTATGTCTACGAATTCTCACGCAGAAGTGGAGTTTTTCGATACTTAGGGTATATATTTTTACTCGAAAGGGTTCAAGATATCGCAATATTTTTGACGGTGAGGTTTCGCTCTCACCTTTATGGGAGTGGATTTTTTTATTAAGGGAGATTCTATTTTTACGAATCTTGGAGTAGCTCGAAATGTTCGAACCTTCCCCTACGTCCCAACAGTATTTTGGGGTTGGTTTTAAGCCGTGGGTGATTTAAGGAATGCATCGAGGTACGGAGTACGGTCGTGGGACCATTGGGGGCTTCCAGACTCTTCGGACTCGTGTGAACGAAGGACGAAGCCCAAGCTTCGCGTACGGACGAATCTTCACAGGCCCTAGGCACGGCTTCAAGGCAAGGTGGTCGGCACATTGCGTGAAATGTGTAACCGCAGCTGTGCATGCGGTCTGAACGGACCGTCCGAGCCTCTTTCCTCTCCTCTCCTCGTCGCTCCTCATCCCTTTACCTACCGAGTCAAATGTAGATAGGTGTAGCCATCTCGGTTCTTACGTCGAACGGTGTCTCATCGGACTCTTTTCGTGTCTCACCGTTCGACGTTTGCGCCGGAACGGCGAGGAAACGAGGCCGGGCTGAAACATGGGAATTCGCGTTTGTAAAATTCCATCAGCTGGATTCCCGCTTGGTCTATATTCGGCATCAATGATTGTCTCATCAATGAACATGTGTGAACGTTGTACTTGGTTAGGCAGATTTGTAACGAACTAATCGTGATTGCGGGCCACTGATTAAATCTATAATTGGCAGGAAGGCTTTGAGTACGGAATGACGGGCCAGTTTCGACGGTTCCCTCGGTAGCGATTTTCAGATATGACAGCTCGTTATGACACCGACCGTGAATGACTAGTATCGCGGCCCTCCAATGTGTGCGAGGGTAATTACGTAAGCAGGTGGGCCCTCCTTGCAGAAACGGCGAGTATCCTCCTCTTTCGGTCGTCTCAGGAGTTAGAGCTCGCTTTCGTCGAAGCTTCGACCCGCCGTCGGTAGGTAGCGCCACGAGTCGAACCGACGTGAACGTGACCGACAACCAGTGGTCGGCAAAGCAGATCGCTAATGCACCTTATCGATGGGCATCGGTCATAGTCGCTACCTATCTTCCGGAGATCGTTACCGAAGAGATACCACGCTTTGGAAATGAAATCTTATTTTGGCTACGATCGTCGACCTGGAATTGTATTCGATAAAACTATTTTTCTCGCACGACGTTGATTTTAAGTATGAAGGGTTTAAATTATCGTTTTTGTGAGCAATTTTATGGGGATGTATTTACGGGCAATTAACTCCAATGTTGTAAATCCGAGTTAATATAAATGAGTCTAAGTGCAATTAGAAATGGGGTTCATCAATAGGTGACATTACATTCGGGAAATGGTAATTGCAATAGATATCCAAACTTTGCGGTAATACGCGATAGGGTGATAACGGTAACGGGTAGTTCGTTATCAAAGTAACGTTTCGACGTTAGACCGCGAATGAAATGCGAGGAACTACATTTCTTCGCGATTCGATTAAAATTAGGATTAAGGTAACTAAATTTAACAGGGCAGCTAATGGACGGAGACGAAAAAGATAAGAAGGACTCGAGTGGATTTGCATATTGAAATTGATGTGTTTTATGGAATAAGAAATAAAAGGCGTCGTAAATGAGTAAGTGATATACTACTTTTAAACTACACGTATGTTCCTACTAAACTTGTTAAACCTGTTCCGCAGGAATTTTAATATTTTTATAGCAACGGCGTTACAGGTACAGCGGGAATGTGCAGAAACTTTAGCAGAAATTCACGTTTGCTAAGTTACCCTGAGGAGAATTTTCCGCGCACGTAACGAGATCGCTTCTTCGATTCCAGTGAAATTCGGATTCGTTAAACAACAAATACCGCGATGAAAAAAAAAAAAGAGTAAGAATCAACCTCAACCCTCTTAATAATCTCTATAAAACTCCGATAACATCGTCGCTCTAAATCGGAAGTGAAAACCAGTATACCCTGCAACTGGAGACCCGACGACTGTACAGAGGTTACTCAATTACCGACTAACCCTCGCCAGATAAATTCGCCTTTTTTTAACGCGATCCGTAGTTTTCTATCGATAAGTCAAATCCCTTATTCTCCCTGTATCGGACGCAAATCCTATCGGAGTCCTTCGAGTTTTTCCAAGACCCGTTCCGCGAAGCGTTCGAAGAGCTCTCGCTCTTGATAAGCGGATAAAACGGATTCCCTTGAGCCTGGACTCGCGGACGGGTGTACCGCGAGAGCGCATGCGCCTGGCCGGCTATCTATCCCGAGCTCGGCGTATCGGCGCTCCGCACAGCATAGGCTAAACACCTGCGCGGCCCGGCAGGGAGTAATGGGATGGTTTCGCGGCCGTGCCCCGGGGCTCTAGGGAGGCAGGCACCTCTTCTCCGCTCTCGGGCCGGACGGTGCACTCGCGTGCACCGAGACGCATTGGGACGCGCGAGCGCCCACCTACGGCCGAAGCCTCTCTCGCGCGCCCGCGCGCAGGCGCACACCTCGCCGCCGCGCCACCCGTCGGGAGGGAGGAACAGGTAGCAACAGGTTGTGACGTCAGAAGGCGCCACGCGACTCCGCTTCATTCATGAAGGCCGGCCAGGATCCGGAGGGTGGACCCAGGAACCAGGAACTCCCGCGGTCGCAGTTTCCCCGACGGTTTCCGCCTCCCTTTCGCACCTGCTCCTCCGACCCGGACCTCGCTCCTCGAACACCTGGTTCCGATCTGGAATTTTCGATTTCGAGTTTCCCTCGAGCTACCACCAAGGGATTACCAAGGTGGTCGGGTATAATATCGCGTTTACATCGGGGACCGACGATCGTGGAGAACTATTTACCTGCTCGGTGAGAGGCGAGCACTTGTCGCGGACTTACCTTGGGGGTTCGATTTTCCATGTCGAATGGGAATTACCTGGAGTGTTGGCTCGGTATGTGCGGTTCACGCGGAGGGGAGGGGAGAATGCATTAGGTGGATATGGATAGATATATGGAGAATTTACCTGCATACCTGCAGGCAAATTATAGGTGCATTAGGCTGTGGTTATTGGGAGTACATCGTGGAGTCGTTATAGATGGCTGGAATCGACGCGGAGTTGACGAAGATCGTAATTCCGGGGTCTTAGGGGAGGTTGATCGATCCGGGCTCGGATCGCTCAATTGGAAGCGATTCGTTTGAAGCTTGTCAGGATGATGGGTATATCGACCGCCTTCGTTTTGGAGGTTTAAATTGATAACCGAATTGTCGAGAGGAGGAGTTAGACGGGATAATTAGGTTCCTGCGTTTGGAGCAAGGTCGTCGACCCTTGGCCGGGTCTCTTCGGGGAACCGGCGTGATGGACGATTATGGTGTCACAATCAAAGGATAATAAACGTATGCGTGTCCCATTTAAGAAAAACGATTAATAATGTAAAACGCAAATCACCCGGGCCGCGTTCATTAACATGTTAATGCCCCATTGTTTATCGCTCGCGTACCGCGACGAAGCTCCCTCGAGGCCAGGTCCAATTCGTACCCTCGAGGGTAGTCAGGTATCTAATCATTTTTCTCAACTTCCAGCCCATTCCTCGTATACCATCATCCACCCATCGACCGTTTAAGCTCCGACCACAAATTACCCAAACTTCAACGACCCTACACTTCGACCATTCTCAGCCGAAATTCCCAGAAGATGCCCACCTAGCTCCATCCGCTTCTCACCCTCCCGTCCCACCTTCTCGTCCACTCCTTATCCTCGAACATCCTCTCGTTCCACCTTCAACGGATACCCAATCACCCGGCGCGATACCAAAGTGCCGATGACAGTCACGGCTAATCTACCGAACCACTCCACGCCTCGGTAGCCTCTATTCCCTCGATCCTAAAACTCGACGAGTGCCGACTTATCGGCGATCGGAGTCGAAACTAAGTACTAATTGAATTGGTAATCGGTGCCGCCGATTAAGATTTGGGAAATCGGGCTCGGGGCGGTGTCGAATAGGCGCCCGATGACCTCGGGCTCCTCCGGAGATGGGTCCGGTGAGTTCCGGTGGGTCTCGGTGGGTCCGATGGGCCCGGTGGGTCCCGGTGGGTCCCCTCGGGCCTGCTCCCGTTCCCGTTCCCGGTGGAGCGGCCGCTCCCGCTGCCGCTCGCGGCGCGATTCCCCCCACTACGGCGAGCCACGCGAGTTCATTCATGAGATCGTGGGAACGCGCCTCTCGCATGGGTCCCCCCACCCCTGGCCGCCTCGCCGACCGCTCGCCCGGCTACTCCCTCTACGTCTCGTTTTCCTCCTTGCATCTTGCCCTCTCCGCGGCCCCCCTCCTCCCCCTCCGGCCTCTTTATCCGGCCGCTTTACCTGCGCAGCCGCTCACTCCGGTTCGCCCCCCCCCCCCAACGCGCGCGCGCGCACGTCAGGAGAGCGCCAACTGGTACAGTGGCTGCCACAAGTTGCATCATCCTCGGCCACCGGAACCCGATCTCTCGCCCGGCCGTTTTCTCCTCGAATCGGGGATTTCGTACTTCCCGGGTGCCCCCTCCTCCCCCTGCCCCCTGCTCTCGATCTACGCGCGCGTCCGGCCTACAGGTGGAGAACCATCGACGGCCTCTTCCTCGAGATGGATTTTCCATATCTGTGGACTGGATCGATAGTTACCGATAATCGAATTCTTTATCTAGGGTTTTTTCTTCGGGGATAGTGGTAGCGGTTTAGTCGTGGAGGGTAACAACTTGTTGGGTAGCATCATAGGGATGCGATATTTAATTCTCGCACGACGCGGCTACAGGTGTTTCTTATCGAGAGGGTATGCGTTGGGAGGGTCGCGTTCGATAAGGTGGGAACCACGAATTGTTTCTTATCGTCGCCTTGGGAAGACCAGGTGGTCGCTTTGGGGAGCCACCTGAAGGAACTTCCCGGGTCTTCCGGCTCGATCGAACGGACAATGGCCGTGGAATTAACGTTTCGAGATGACGTTTCCTCTTGGTATGACTATGTTGCTTCCACGGAGAAGGAGCGGACGCGGAGGACTCCTGGAACGGCAGAAGTGGTCCCCTGCTCGTAGCGCAGGTATCGGGGGTATCGGTGTGTCCGGTATCGTTAATAGAATTGCGAAAGCCCTAATGATCACTGAACCACGTTAAATTAGCCCGCGACGAGGAGCCTCGATTCAGTGACAGCGGACGTTGCGATTTCCGAGCACTTGCCCTCCTCGGAACGTATCGTTGATGCAACGAGTATAGAGCACTAAAGTTATACTGCCCTCGGACTCGTGATCATTATTCCCGTTCTTAAATCGCGCTTAATGATATCGCCGTAAACGCATTACCAGCGGTCCGATAAAGATTTTTCCGACAGAGTATACCTGCACTTGCAACACCCGCCGAGTCCGTCAACCAACGGGGATTAAAAAGGCGTAAACGTTTCAACGCCAGTGCGACCGAACGTGTTCATTAGAATTCTGAAAAATCGCGTCAAAACGTGCCTCTTACATGTTTCCATGCGATAGGAAAAATGATAAGTCTCCGTAGCTGGAACGTATGAATCACGTTGGGCGTCCTTCTAATGCCTATTAACGAGGTAAATAAAGATACGAGTCGGACTTTCGTCGGTTGGATTTATGTTTCTCCCGGGGTTGCAAGTTTTAGAGGGCGTTTCTCGATCGCGATAAAGCCGAGAAAGGTTTGGTACCGATCTCGCGCCGACTTTTGCGATCTATTATACCCGGCGACCTCTGGTTTGCCGGCAGCCGGAGGAGACATAATTGCACCTCGTAATCACGGTGCTGGACCCCCTTTGGGTATTCTCCATCTTTGGCCTACCCGTTCGTCTCGGTTTCGTCCGTTTCACTCGGGGCTTCCAGGGGGATCCTTCGGGGGATCCTACGGGGGTTCCACGGGGGGCGCTCGGCTGCCCGGTGCATATCGTACGCGTTATTACTCCTAGAAGATACGGCTTGTCGCGCATTTTATGGCGCAGCGTTTATGCACCATTTCGAGACTCTTAAAGTCCACCGCGGAATATGAAGCTTAATATATTGAGATGACTCCCTTATTACCGGTGTTTATACCCGCACCTTCGTCCCCCGGATCCGCAGGATCCCGTTCCCCGACGTCGACCGGCGAGCCGCTCCAAGATGCGCCTCCGAGTTAACGCTTTTGTCGGTGTAATCGAATCTAATCTATTTAGAACGCATGATGGACTTTTTTTTTTTAATGGCCCCTCGACTCAAAAAAAAATCTCTAGGACCTTTTGGCGTTCGAGGAGGTCCTTGATCCTTGAGATCTTGGCACGTTAACGTTCTCGCTCGGTCGCTCGCAGAGCTCTTGGAAATTTTATGGGAATTTTGGAAAAAAAAAAATCATCGATAATGGACTTCTTCGATTTGAGATTCCTCGAGTCGAGGAGGAATTCCTGCGGAATCGAGGAGCAACTTGTTTCGAGCAAGTGGCACTTACTCTTATTTCCTAGATAGCGTCTAGCAGAGTCTACAAATAATTTACGCGCAGTCGATCTTTCGTCTGTCAGCGTTTGAGGTTTTTTACTCGTCACGAGATTCCTTCTTTTTCCAAATACCTCGCGAGTGGAATTGAATGTTGTTCGCGCACCCCGTCTTATCTCTTCTACCGATGGAAGAGTTCCGATATAAGACGGGTGAAAATAAAACGACAATTATCTTAGATGCGGGGAATATAAATCTATACGTTAAGAGAGTAGTCGGATCGAATTAATAGGGCGAACCGGTTGATACATCATGTCTTACGACTTCGGATTCAGTTTTATCGGTCACTCGCTTTTTGAGCGATATCGGGGAAGCATCGTTGTAAAAGTGTAAACGAGTAGTCGCGGGTTTAATGAAACAAAAAAAAAGAAAACATTTCTGACGAACCACCTCGCGAAAATCCAAAAATTTTTCTTCGGTAAGTAATTACCGGCACAAAGCCTAGGAATTACTCCACGGAAATAAGTTTTTCAAGTAAATTTCCTCTTGTCGGATCGACGAACGAAAACCTTTGCTCGAATCTCCATTGCTTACCTTCTCGATGCACCTACACGACGCCCGTCCAACCGGGAAAAGTTAGTACGTGTTAATGCCCCAGAGACTATACGTTTACATATCCAGCAGAGAGCGACTAGACCATAGGAGGGGAAGAAAAAAAGCGAAGTGAAATGCATCTGGTTTTCTTCATATCCTGTACGGTTCGTGTAGGTAATCTTCGGATGAGGCCCTGCTCCCTGGAGAGGTTTAATAACGGCGCAACCTCTCATGGCGGTGTTAATAACAGTCCTTTCCCGTACGACCCGAGCCCCCGTTTCTCCCCGCGGGTCTTTGTCGGTGTCCCCCTAGGAGTCCCTCAGGATCCCCCGAGGAAGACGCGCTCCCTCCGAAAACGAAATCCTCGGCACGTTCCCGGAACACACCTGGTGGCGTCGCGGGTACAGCGGGTACAACCGAGTACAACCGAGTACAACCGGGTACAACCGGGTACACGACCCTCTCGTGGCCGAGCGGGCAACAGCCGGTGGACGGCTTCCAGCTCGGGCAGGAGGCAGCCGAGGTAATTGATTATCTTGTAGCCCGGCGCCTTCGCCGGCCTATTCTGCTTCTTTTCTTTTTTCCCCCCCTTTTTTTCCTCCCTTACGCCCCGCTTCCAATCCTCCCGCTCCGGGGCGTCGCCTTCGCCTGGGCATCGGCGAGCAACGAGTGCGCGCGCGAGTGCTCGCGAGCAACTCCGAGTGTGCCCCCCCCCACCCTCCCCCAGTACCGGTTGCCCAAGGAAAACCTGCACACGGAACGTCGCCGAACACCTACGAGTTTCCACCTCTCTCGCGCAGCCCGCTCTCTAGGAAAGTAATCGCGCTTTAATGACGCCGGGGTTCCTGCCCCCCCTGGGCCCGAGGGGGGAGGGGCGCTTTCCTGAGCCTCGTCTCGCGACGTCGCCAAGGATTTCCCTTCCGATGCATCTTGGGGACAGGAGGTTGCGTGCGTCCGACATCGCGGGTCTGCGTACTTTGCGCGAATGCGGCGCCGATGCGCCGCGCATGCATCGTCGATGCATCGCTGATGCGCCGCGGATGCAGCGCCGATGCGCCGCGGGTATGCGCTCGAGTCGAAGGTTTATACGGATTTGCCTTATGGGCAATCCTTCTGGAATATTATGGTAAGTCATTGCGGGCGCAGCCTCTATATCTCGGCCTCTGGCTTCTGGTTCCACCAGAGATTATAGAGATAATGGGGGCAGGATAGCAGCGTTGTAGCGCGGCTCGGTCCTCGCTCCCAACAAATTGCCGGGTTCATTCATCCTCCTCGATAAAGAAAAACTAGCCATACTACTACTCCCCTTCTCGCGAACGCCGAGCGCGATCTCCTTGCCTGGCTTAGGCCGCGATCCGCGGCCGGATCGCAAAACGCATTCCGGTTCGAGCGCGGAATTTCATAACGCACGGAATGCTCCAAAGAGCTCCGCGATTGTCGGCGCGTTACCTTCGAAATATGACTTTTCCGTCGCAGGGACGAATTTCCGGAGGTGCATTTTTGCGTATCAGATCGTGGGGTGTAACTCTTCTTAAAGAACGAGTTTCTAATCTCTAGAGTTGTTTAAAAAAAAAAAAATGAATCGGAGAAAAGTCAACGTTTGGATATCTGGGGGAACTGGTAGGACAGGTGCTTGCGAGCTTTGAGTAACCAGCGCGTCTTTTCCGTTTTCAGGACTTGATTTAATTATTCGTCGGTGCAGATAGCCTCGGAAACGTGGAAAACGATGATGTCGGCAATTATGCGTTAACGTCTTCCTGGGCGATTCGTCGTTACGACCGAGAAATAAGATCCCTCGACGCTCGTGGTCTCGTATCGTCTCGTTTCCCGGGGAAAAGAAATGGCGCGCATCCTTCCGCCGATCGGTCGAACGTGTTCGATCCCACTTCTGGCCGATTCGAAGGTACGGAGAGAGGACGGCCGGAGAACCAGTTGGAAATTGCGGACTACCACCGCACGGACTTCCTTCGCTACTGGAAATCATCCAGCGCGTCTCCTCGATCAATTCAGCACCTGCCTAACGGTGCGGCGATTGGCGATTAATCGAATCCCTGGATTCCAATATCCTGGCCGCGTGGACAGCCGACACGAGCCGCGGAGGAAGAAGCGGGAGAGAAAAAAGGATCCTCCACCGGGAACCTCCTCTTCGAGGCTCATTGAATCCCGAGAGAGAGGTTCGCCGACTTCCCTCGGCCAACCGTGTTTGGACCACTGGAATGGCCCTAATCATCTAAAGAGTTAATTCATTATTGCCGCTAATAACGGCAAAATAATGTAAATAACCGGCACAAGTGCGCGCTTACATGCGCGACATGCATCACGTGGACGCGGGCGCGTGAACGTTAACGGATAATGTATTCATACCCTGTAAACTTGCACCTTGTATAAGATGCGCCGATTACGCAAACGCGAAATGCGTTTACGCGACGCCGAGCCCTGTAAACGCGTCGATTACCCGGCATTTTTCCCGCTTCTCCCGATTTTTTTCTCGACTCCTATCGAGACCGTTCCTGGCCGCGGCTGATAATAGGGTACCCCGGTTCGCGATTACCGCCGCAATCAGAAGCGGAGCGAAAAGCTCGGCTTGGCCCGAGTCGAGGCCACATCCTTCCTCGTGAAGGACTTTATCGCGGTTTCGCGTCGACTTCGGCCGCGATAATGAGCGGCGATCCGATTCGTGAGTAAGATCCACCGTAGGTCCCCTCGCCCCTTTCCCGAAGAAGTGGGAACGCGGCTTTTTCCCGGTTCAATGCCGAGCCCGATGCGACCTCCGCTTACAGGACGCGGATCGGGAGCGGTAGTTCCTGCGGGGTCGTTTCGGGATATCCGTGTTCGATGGAGACAGAGAGTCCCTGGGGTCGTGCATGCCGCTCTTAGGTGTGCATCGAGGCCACTTCTGCGCTTCCAGCTCGACCGGGCTGATGGTAAGTGCGTATGCGAGTCCTTGCGTAACTCGGCGGCTCGTCCGCGCCGTCCGGATAGTCCGGATCGTCCGGATCGTCCAGCTGATGCGTAGGAGCGGCCGAGTGAGCCAATTGACAGAGACCACCTCCACCTCCTCCACGGCGCCGCGCCGCCTCTTTCTCTCTCTGTCTCCTGCTCTCAACGTTCTCATTCTACTTCCAACTTCCTCGAGTTCCTCCTCAGTGTCCTTTTTCGAGTACATTTGAGGGTTTACAACATGACTCGTTGAATGGATTCCAGAAATTGAATTCGAGGTAACTCGTTAGAAGTGTGTGAAAAATTAAGCTCGAGGCCACCTCATTAGAGGTCTTCGAAAAATTCAATTTGAGGTACCTCATTAGAAGTATCGGAAAATTAAATTGGAGGTACCTCGTTAGAGGTTATAGGCAAAATTAAATTAGAAGTACCTCATTAGGGGGGGTCGAAAAATGAAATTGGAGGTACCTCATTAGGGGGGGTCCGAGAAATGAAATTTGAGGTACTCGTTAGAGGGATCTAAAAAATTAAGTGATATTTTTAAGCAACGTTTAAAATTTATTTAATTGCGAAGAGGGGGATTTCTTGGAAAATTGGGTACGTTTAGGCGTAACACAATTTTCATATTTTATCTGCAAGTGTTTTGCGAGGTTATTAAAAATGTTGACTTAGTCCATGATACTTCGTTTACTCGTAATGGAGTTCGGTGGTTTGGACGGCGAAACGGTGGAAGCGTAAAAACGGATAAGCATTAAATTCGCCGGCGGAAAAGTCGATGTTAAAGGTAGTAAAAACACTTTTCTCTCTTTTGTCGGTCCCGTCGGGTTGCCCTTTTGCCGGTAGGAGCGATCGGCTGCAATCTGAAATAGTGGCGAGTATCGGTGGAGTCGGCGAACAATACCACTGGATACCGCTGCTCGTTACACTTTCATTGACGTAATTGCTTCGTTTCGATCGTTGATTCGGAACTCGTTGCGTGGGTTTTTCATCTCTCCTGGAACGGAATAAGTGTGACGTATCGACGGCGTTTGTTCCGATTTTAAAAAGGCCGCGCTCTCGGAGCGATCGGAAGTCCTCTGTTCTCGTGTACGAGTTGATTAGCAGCGCATCGGGGAAGAAATAAACCAACGAAATAAATAATTGATTCTGCCGCAAGGCCTCGTGGATGGTGCCAGTACAGAGGAAGCCGAACAGGTTTTGCCAAGAAGTATAAGGTCATCGGGGAGGGAGCGAGATAAACTCGTAGATCGAGCCTCTCGGATACGAATGTGTCGGCGAGCGATTTCAACGAGAGCGATCTCCTCGGAACGACTCGCGCGCTCCCGGGAA
Organism: Orussus abietinus; assembly: GCF_000612105.2. Lineage (NCBI taxonomy): Eukaryota > Metazoa > Arthropoda > Insecta > Hymenoptera > Orussidae > Orussus > Orussus abietinus. The sequence continues at coordinate 204,971 of NW_019394315.1, forward strand.
AAACTAAACGTTACCGGTTAATGGGCGCGACTCTTTCGTCGGCGATCCGTTGTTCCGCCGATCGCCGATTTTCTCCCTCCAGAGTCCCTCGACTCGAAGAAACTCCGCCGGCGTCGCTTTCCTTCTCGAAGCCCCGCTTTCATTTAGTAGGAAGTTGTAAAACTGGCCGGTGCGTCAGCCCGAGCACACGCGTAAAAATCGGCCCTCGGTGGCGGCGGTTGAACGCCCAAAGGCCCCCCGTTACTTCGGCCGATTCGATCCCACTAAAAGCGGCTACACGGCTAACCTCTCTTCCATCCGCGGGAGCGCTTTCGGCCTAACAGTACGGCTCAATTAACCGGGGACGCCGCATCGTACCCCGTTCCCTTTAGGTGCCGCCGACGAGCGTTTGGGAGCGGTTAATTAATCCCGCCGTCTAATTAGGAAAAGAAATCCGGAGAAGGGAGCGCCGAGATAAGAGGTGATAACGGCGGCTCGGCTCGCCGCGCTGCAGTGGGGAGAGCCGCTGCACAATGTGCCGCGCCACCGGCCTGGCTCGGTGTCCGCTCCTGGTGGGGATCGGAGCCACGCGAACGAGATTTATTTATAAGTCGAGGAGCTCGGCTCACCGCCTGCCCCCGCCCCACCCCGCGCGCTGCTCTCCCAGCCTCCTCGGCATCTGCTGGACCATCGGCCTCCTTCCCGTTCCCTTCCGCCGCGACCTTCTCGCGTCGCTTCGGGGCCTCCAAGGAGAGCGACCGCGGCGAAATCGACATTGTCGCGGGTCCGCATTTTTTACGACCGATGCCCCCGGCCCATTACGTGGACGCGCACCTTTTTCTACCATTTTCCCATGTAATGGCCCCTTCTCGTTTTACCCGCCGCGATTGCTCACGCCGGAACGAGGCGCTGGCGCCGAGCGCCGATCGCCGATATTCTAATTACGTTTCGGGACGATCGATCTTCGAAGGCGACTGTGGTTCCTCGGGTCGGTTCGCCGATTTATCCTTTTTCCTTTTTTATGTACATTTTATGTTTAACAGTAGGTTTACGGGCGTTTTTTATATACCTACTTTTACGAGCAACCGTCAAATTGACGGGTATACGAAAATACGGATTTTCTTTAAAAAATCGATTTATTCAAATTAAGTCTGAATGAAACAACACTAGGCTTTACGTTTAAATAAATTATTAATAAGTAAAGTCCTTTTTTTAAAATTATCACGGCAATGATTGGAATGCTCGTCCTCTCATCCTCGGAGTCAGAAGTAGAAAGAATACTCATCCTTTTCTTGCTACGACACCCTTTCAAGAAGTTTTCCTCTTCGCTATCCGAAGCTCCTTCTGTCTCTCCACTTTCAATGCATTCGAAACTTTCACTCTCATCTTCGCTTTGGCGTAATTCATATTGATCTTCTTTGGAGGTATCCTCGGAACAATCTTCATTGATGTTGACAAATTTGTTCAATGTCTTATTATATCTCCTGGATTTACTCATGATTGCTAGAAAAGGGAGATTGATAAAAATAAAAAAAATACTGTGCCCAAATTCAATTACCCTTTTGTAGATACTTACAATAAGCGGAGACTGTCTACGATAACTGAAACTTTTGCACATTGTCTTTGAAAAACGTCCTTACACTGTCCCTGCAACTAAGCAAATGTATATGGATTGTTTATGAAATTAGCTAGTCCGTCAATTTGACGGGTTTCGTAAAGATAGGTACACTACATACAGATTTTAATAATTAGAAGGCTTAGGAAAAAATAATTGTGTGTACAAATTCTTTGGACGAAATGATTAAGTTACGATACAAAAATGGTTAAAATTAATGCTATGGTTTTTCGGTATTTCTTTTCGAAGTTTAAATTCCGTCAAATTGACGGGTCCCGTAAACCTAGTGTTAATCGGTATTACCTTTCATGTAAATACTTATGGGTACGTCGACTTTCATTTTCTGAATCCTTTTAAATTTAATTCACTGAAGCGCTGGTCTTTGATTTGGAGTTAAACGAATTCCTTTTTTCGAAATCGCCTCGGTATTTCCAGGCTGTCGGCACCGTCGAGCGCGCCCCATTTTTCTTCCCTCCTCCAGGGCGACGCTTTTGATGTTTGTCCTTTTTACTCCCCCGGATTTATCGCCCACTTTATTTCATACTTTTCGGTGCAACCACGGCCGCGATTTTAAATTTGACTTTTTATCGCCTCGCCGCTGTCCCGCGAGGCGGCGCTGGGCACTGCCTGGCAAGCAGCCGATTCTAAAATTGTATCGCCGGTTGTACCGCGAGGAGGATTCCGGAACTTTGGAAGCTGCCGGTCACGCGTCCGTCCACGCGAAACCGGATGGGAGTCGTGCAGGCAGTTGGATTTCATTCTTTTCTTTTTCTTTTTCTTGCGAGGCCCACCTGAATCGAGAATGCCACGAAAAGACGGTTTTCGCAATGAACGATTAATCTCGGAGTATGCAAGTGCTAAAATTACCTTGCTCTGGCAAGGGTTATGCAAATTAGTCTCTTATTGGCCTATTAATATACCATTGCACCATTTGACGTTACAGTTTCTTGACCGCATCAGCATGCGGCAAAACGACGTCGTTAACGGCCAACTGGGTGTCAGTCGTTTGCGTTAACAAATTCTCTTGCTACCTGTTGCGTCGGTCGAACAACTTATTACCCCGTTAAAAATCTAATCTCCGTGCAATTTAAGGGGAGCAAACTCTTTAGAATTTACAAAAAATTGATTTTTTTTTTACATATTTCGAAAGTGTAATATATTGAAAATATACTGAAAAAGGGAAAAATCGAAATAGAAATCGAATCATGGAAACTGCCCGACTGGAGCCGAAAGCTGGTGCAAGTGGCAGAAAGCTATTGCTTTAAACAAAGATACAAATCTTGAAGATCTTACTCCACAACTTGGCGAAGAGATGAAATAGCATCCCCCACCAATTTATGAAGATTTATCCAGGATCCATTAAAAAAATTCCTAAAAAATGACACATTTTCGGGCGTCTAAAGGATTTCCTCCCCTTAAATGTACCAAGTTGCCCCAAGATTACAAAATCTACGTGACGATTTAAATCTGTAAACGCACGGAAATTCTTTGACATTTCGTCGGATTTTATCTAAATCTACTTGGAAAATTAAAAACCCTGGATACTAAATGAAATAGCGCATCATACATTTGGTATACCGTGTTCGAATGGAACATGTAATACAAGTTCCGTGAATTTATTAAATTACCTCGTTACGGTATGGGTACAATATCTAGAATAGCAAATCTTAATAAATAATCGAAACCAAGGCAGGGAGAACGATACCGTAAATCATGGCTCAGGGTTATACCTTATGGACCGTGTTTTATCTTCAATATATAATCCGTCCCGTTCGGTCGTTTCAAAAAGTCCGCCATTTTCCCAGAGCGCGACTCGAGGAATCGCGTTTCCCGATCTGGAGAAACGCGACGAGAAACGCGACCGGGAGGCCGGGATATTAAATGAATCCATTGGGTGCAAAGCCAAGTGCAGCTGCAAGGCAAGACAGCGGCAGGGAGTGCTCTTGCTCTCCTCGGGTCCCCTCTCGTTCTCTCTCCGTTCCTCTCTCCGTTCCTCTCTCCCCTTCGCCGCCGCGCCGGAGGCCTCCTATCTCTCGATTTTCAGTACCTCGTACACTCGGGCGCGCTCCTATCGATAGGAATGATTCATTTCCACCTCGATCCCACGAGCAGAGTTCATTCATTCCCCGAGCGAAGCCGGAAATCGGCGGAGTAGATATTTATTACGGGTACTCGAGCGCGTTCTAGGCCATTCACCAGCGCCGGATGCGTATTCGGAGAGTTATAGTAATAGTGCTAATTAAATACAAAATACAAGTGGCGCTGCATGTCGGCCGACTTCCGGCCGACGTCGGGAGAGATTATGAGTTGCTCTTACGTGTTCCTCCGGTTGACTCGGGTTTGACCGATCGATCGAGGAAGTCGAATAAGAGCAACCGCCTCCCCCTGGGTCCCTTCCTTTTCTTTACCCCGAGTGCCTCCCTGCCCCCTCCCGATGGCGCTTACGTCACTGTGATTAGAGCAGTTTCTTGCCGATCGGGAAGCCGCGACCGGCAGGTACAGGTCTTCGGTTAGGATGACGGGACGCGCCCGCCGACTCGTGGACCTCGGGTGCGAATTAACGCGCTTTATGGGAACGAACGCGCTTACCGACCAACCTTGCAGTCGCGCATCCGACAGCAAATGGAAAGCCTGGCTCGTCATGCACTGATATGCAGACGAATGTCGCCAACGGGTCGAGAGAGATGTCCTTATCCGGTGATAAAGAGTCTTCTCGATCCATGATTGGTTTCTTCGTTCGTTTTTTCACACTTTCCGGGTTGGGTGGAATTGGACCGTCTGTGGGAATCTTCGTTTATGGACTCCAGACGTTCTTCCGCCGAGGGCAAAAAGCGGAACTTGCGGCTTCCTGGCTTAATCATAAATCGCCTGATCGGCTTTATTGCGCGCCATTAATCTGACTCGTTTTGACGGTTCCTGCGGCGAATGAAGGAGGAGGTATGAAGTTGCAAGCAGTTGCGAAAGGTTAATGAGCTTCTCCGCTAATTTGACATTAATTACCGCGGACCTTCGTGGCTACTAGCTTGAACCGGGGAGCGAGCACCTACATGGTTCCAGCGGCACGAAACGGTTGCTCGGTGAACTGGTTGTTAATGCGTACTTGTACGTTCGTAGACGGCAGAAGCACCCGAGGAACAGGTTCGATGCCAAAGAACTGGCCAGGCAACCAACGCGAAAAACAAAATGTAGAATCGGATTGTAGCCGATTGCCGACGGGCATGTAACGGGAACGGCGTCAGAATAACGCCGCGATACCTCGGCGCTTCGTAGGCGTTTCAAGGCTTTAAACCTTTGGATGGAAGCGACGTTACGTCTTCCCTTATTAGTCGGCATCGCCGGGTCAATTATGCATTTCGTGCCATGGGGGAGGCGGACGTCGCGTAGCTTCCTTCCTCGAAGATGAGACTCCCGAACTGTAAGACAAATCGTCGGTGTTTCCGCATCTCGGGGCAAATAAGGTGTTTCAAGGACGACAACGTACACGCTCCGTGAAATCTATGAACCCCTAATCATTCCATAAAATTCGACAATTATGCATCGATCCAAACTACCTATCTTTAGAGTCCCATTGACGAACTCCGCATACTCGGTGGGATCTCCTTTCCTTCCACCGCGGTTGGTCGTATCTTTTCCACGGTTATCTCGAAAAGAAGTCCGAAACTAGACGTCGCTTACGGAAGCTTCCCTATTAGGCCACAAATTAGAGCATTTAACCCAGACGAGGCAGCGTTTAACGTTCGGCCGGCGCTCATCCCGGCTGGTGGAGTTGCGCGCCGTTGTGTGCCGTTGTGTGCCACGGAGGCCGTAATGGGACGGAATTGACGCGTGGGTACAGGTTGGATGCAGATAGCACGGGAGGAGTCTCGTTTGTCCAATCCTCGGTGATTTCGTTCCTCTCCTTGCCTCCTCCTCGTCGACGGCGCCCTGCCCCTCTGACCTTTGCGCCGGAGCCGGCGTCGCGCATCGTCGAGTCGAGTCGGGCCGCGTCGGCTCGCGTCGGATCGCGTTGGAGAACGTCGGGCCTCGTTGGGCCAGTCTACGCGCAGGCGCCAGAGCAATGGGCCCGGTACACCACGCCTGGCCCACACCTACGCTCCGCCGGGCCCGACCCAGGGGAGGCCCCATTCTCCGAGTCGCCCGGACCCCGAGCCCCATTATCCCAGGCCCGGTGTCGAGCGAAATGAGCAAGAGCACCTCGCCCCGGCGAATGCTTCCTTTCAGTGTCACTCCTTTCATTAACACACTTTTGTTTCACGCGGGTGTTAGGCCTGGAATTCGGGACTTATTTACCCTGGGAAAGCCGTCGAGCCCCGGTAGTCATTTCGGAGATTTAGGACCCATTTGAATTTATGACAAGTCGACGCTCACTTAATTGCCGAGCTGCGATTAGAGCACTTGGAAGTGCATTTAGTGCGTGGCGTATTCGTATCGTGCCTTTGTTCCCGGTCGAAGGCGATATCCCTGCGGTGGACGCGTTAATTCGTTTCCTGGTCATTAAACGTTGACAATTTTCGCCGAGGTGGAGTTTCGGCTCCTCCTTTCCGCGATGCACGGTAATCACGTCGTGCGAGTGGTTAATTCTTTCCTCGTAAGGTAGAATTCCTGAGAGCGTGAATCCTTGGCCTGAAAACTTGCAATTTCACGACAGCGATCCATTAGACTCTGCGTTGATCGTTACTCGATCTGGCATTTCAGGGGGCAAGTCGGTCTCGCGGGGTCCCGGGTAAAAACCGCGCAGGAGTCTTTCACGTTAGACTTTAACGAGTGTTCTTGTGCCGATTATTTCGATCGCATCGATCGTCGGCCTTGGCACGTTACTTCGTACCGCTACCAAACGAATCGGTTCCAGAAAATCCCGATTCGCCAGCACTGACTGCCGATCCTCTGGAAGAGCAAATTGCGCTTCTGTTAGCTCGTAGGCCTGAAATATCACGACGGTGCAAAGGGGTCGTGGATCTCGCTCATATCGTGATAATACCGATTCCTGTAACGATACTTTATGTCACGGTTGAATCCCAATCGGTCACAAGCTTTGCGGTCGAATTAACAACTCGCGTCGTTACATCGACTCGATGATTGCAGAAAAATGAAAGTATGTCCTTATTTGCATCGATGTCACTGGATATAGGTTTCTTGGGCCTGATCGGATCTTATCGAAAAAATCAGAATTTTTAAAGTTAAACTTATTTTGGTTAAAAGAGTGGCTGGGTAAAGGGAAATTACGCTTAAAAGAATGCCGTGAGGAGGGAACCCGTGGAATGTTCAGCACGGGATGTCGCGAATGAAACGTCCATGCGAATTCGGTGCACGAGTTTGAGGATCGGGTTAATCGTTTTCTCGTGTATCTTCGAGTCGAGGAGGTTTCCAACGCCGAGGACTGTACACTGTGTATTCGTGCGAGGGTACAGGATAACAATGAGCCGATGTTAATGGCATGACGGGTGCCCGGCGAGGCATGACAACATGACGTCAGTGGGGACCCTAAGTGCTCGCCTACCATACGCACCTGTTGCTACAAAACTCATGACTTATGCGAAAGATTGCTGAAACACCATAGCATAGTGTAACACAGCCAACGGCCGGTACCGATAGTAGATAGTGCCGATCGGAGGACCACGAAACATATTAATGCCGACCCGCTATCTCGCATTTACATGTCAGGCTAAAATATGCGGTGCTTCGCATCATACCTTTTCATTTCACTCCATCAGGCGAGTTGGAATCGGTTCACCCTATCGGTATATTCATAAGTCGCGGTCTTTCGAATAAAGCACGCCGCATGTGCTTATCGAGTCTATTCTCTCGGTGGTCATACACTCGTGGATCCTGCCGCAAACCCTAATTTCTCATTATGCCGCGGTAATCAAGATATCTTTTATTACGCCGCCACCAAAAAGACGGTGGCCTCCAAATTCTGAAAGGGTTTACTGACCCCAGCTTTTGCCGCCTGGCCACCTTTGTTCGTTGGTTATTCATGGTTTACGTACATTCGGTGGCCTTCCACCAGCACGCGGCTCTTTCGGATGGAACCTTGGAGTAAACCTCGAGATAAAGGCGAAAATAGCAAAGTGTTCGCTCTAGTCGTCTATTCGAGGGTTTGGTGCTAGGGAAAAGTGTAAAGCATCGGAAAGTGTTGAAATTGTTATTTTTCCTAGTTTCCTCGCTTTCCCACATTTTTGGGACTCAAAGGTGCGTCGACAATGAATAACGCATTGGACTCTTATAAATCTTTTACGCGATGCATAAAAAGTAGCTATCTGCATCCCTAGGGCCGTGAGAGCATGCGTGAATTCGTGGTCGAGCGCCTTCCTGTTTCGATCCATTATTAGACAAAGGTGTGGGAAATTGAAAACAGGGGTGCACTTCCCCCTCGACACCGCACGAAGTTACAGGTGCGCCGTTGACACACGTGAGAATGTGTCACAGGTGTCGCTTTCGACGTGTTCCCCTTCGTTCGGCCCTGCGATCGACTATTGCGACTATCCCGCAAAAGATGGACTAAAGGGTGGACGGTAACCCTTGCATTAATCGTCCCGAGAACAAGTAAATTAGCAAATTTGCAATTGCAAGCGCTTCGGTTGCTTCTTGATCCGCTAATGGCAGAACAAAAAAGAGGAGGAGCATTTTCGATTCTTGCTCTCGTTAAAGTAGAACGAACCTCCTTCGGGAGTGACGAATGGGGTCGGTAAACGATCCCCCATAAAGCGGCATTCGCAACGCAATTCGTTTCTTATTCCCTGGGGATTAATTATCCATGATTCTACCATTCTTCGGCGAAACACGAAGAGGAGCCACTCCAATCGTTAATACGCACCTATGTGGGAAAGAGGCGGACGAGACACGAGGAGGTGCATACCCCGATGCACCGGTGCACCGGTTCACCGGCGCACGTTGGTGCAAGCACCGCACCGGTGCGCCGGTGTAACATGGCTAATGGATAAATTAATGGCTTGCGTGTTATGTTGCCACGGTCCATTTTATCGCCTGGTTATTATTCTTCGGTGGCTGGGCTCGAAAACGGGAGTGCATTTTCATTCCGTCTTGGAGCCACCGAGTTGCGCCCGTGAGGGATACCAAAGTTTAGCTTCAAGCGAGTGCAACTGCTCTGCAGGGATGATTCCGGAGTACGTCCTACAGACCCTGTAAAAGAATCGAGCAAATGAACGGTACCCTTTGTACATTTGACATCCGACGTTTCCTTTTACCTTGCATAACGATCCACGGCGATCCATACCAATTTGGTATCATTGGACACCCAGCATCGTCACGGCATGACCAATAAGAGGACCAATGAACTCCTTGTCGATCCATTGTAGAATGAGAGATGTATTCGACGAAGCTCTTCCAATGAAAATGTAGACAAGTTTACAGGGTCTTGGGTTTGGGTAGAGCATTTCGCACGGGCGAGGGATGAGAACCTTTGTAGCAGTTTTCGCAGGCAGCGTGAAAGGCCCGGCGGCAGGCAGCCAGCCAGACAAAACTGGCGTGGGAGCGAACGCACACGAGGTCCCACGATGCTGCATTGTGCGCGATACGCATCTACGTCATCTACCTACCAACCAACCTACCTACCTACCAACCTTCATTCCTCTACTCCGTTCTTTGATTATTCCGCGGCGCTCTACATGAGGCGTCGCGCCGGACGCCACTCTGCTCTCCGCGACGTGCACTCGCTTCGAATCTCGATCCGACCTTGGTCACACCTAACTTCATCTAGTCACGTGCTCTAGCTTCGCTCTAACATTTTACCTGCTGAATCGAATTCCCATTTGCCGGCCAATTTCGGATTGCTCGAGTTCCAGTGATCCGTAAACGGGATGAAATAGGTCTCTAATTACTGTAAGTAGGTAATTGCGTGGAAGTTCGATTAGCGAGTGTTTACCTTCGGGGATCTAGAGAACCCCAAAATACGGAGAGTATATGTCTTATATACTATCGGATTTTTTTGATGACAACAGTCAAGGGATGTCGTCGGGGTGGCGGGCGTTTTAGCCGACATCCTTTACCCGGGCCGTGCTCTTTTTCACGGCAGAACGAGATCGTAGGAAATGGCGAATGTGTAGGAAGCGAAGCGTCGTTTTGCAGACGCCAATAAGTAGCGTCGAAACGTGCAGGATGAAAGCAGCGACTAATGATCGCCCGAGGCCTCGATTAGTGGCTCTGTCGCGCCTCTGATCGCGGACTCGTAAGGCTCCAATGCCTCGTGGCAATGAGCGATCTCTAAAGGCTTTATTTGCATCGACTTAATTACTCACTCGCCGGCATATCAGTTTAGAAGTTCGACCTCGCCCTGAGACTCTACTCGACTCGAAAATCGACGCGATCGGGTCGCGTCCCTTCGGAGACGAGGGCGGCTGCGAGCCTGCGTTTCAGGATCGTAACAGGTGCGTATACGCGGACGCGCGACTCGCCGGTTCCGGCCGGCGTTTTTCCTAAGGTACAGCTGATAAATTATTACTTTCACCGTCGGCCGCGGCGAAAACGCTACTTACTTGCTTAATGCTTGCTCCGGTGTTGCACTCGTCGATAGGAAATCGCGTTCCCTGACGCATTGGTACCTCGCGTTACCTTCGGATTCCGGAAAAGTATAAAGTACAAAATTCATACGATTATTATTTTCTAAACACACACGTACGTATCACTTCCGTGTCCCGGTGTCGTCCTTCTCATCGGGAGGAATCGTGCTCCTTAAGGTGATGTGAAAGTGACGTCGAAGAGGTTTCGTTCATAAAACTTTTCTCCCAACTCGATTTACCGAATAGTTTGAAACTTTACAACGTGAATAGAGAGCCTATAAGGAAGGTCCTAAAACTCATGAAATTTCAATTCTTTTCCAATTTGTTTATAGGTATTTTAAAAATAGTTTATAGAAAATAAAATGTTGCGAGTTTTTGGACCTACCTTAGGGTCTTCATATTCACGTTTTAAAGTATGAAACGATTTGAGACACCCAATTCGTAGAAAAGTTTTATGAACGATTGAGCTTTCGGATGACACTTTCACATCCCCTTAACGCGCAAATACCTCGCGTTACTTATCAACATTCTGGAGAAAAGTAATTTATACATAATTTATTATTTTTTAAACGAGCATTCGGTTGGCTCGAAGGTCCCGCGATGCTCTATATCGTCGTTTCTGAAATTTGATAAAACCTTGAAAATGAAATCCTTGAAATCTTTTATCCGGTGTATCAATTTCAAAACTACGTTCTCAGGGTTGCAAGGCTTTTTGGTACTCGTCATTTTCATTCGAGCCCAATAAGAGGCCGTCGGACCGTCGATAGCGAGGATCTCCCGCGCGTCCCAGGACGCAGCCACGCCGAACGGCGTTTCATGGCGCGTCTCGTGGCTCGGTACCCACGTAGGAGGAGACAATGCCGATGCGGAGTAACGACTCGGTCGCGGCCGTGTGTGCCGGGCCGGCGGGAGGCAGGCGCACCCACCTCTCACCGCGGCCGCGGGCCCGGGGCCCAACGGCCCGGCGGGCCCAACGGGCGGCGGCGGGGGCGGCGGCGACGGCGGTGCCGGGAGCAGCGAAGCGTGCTTCCCCTTCTTGGTGGTGCCCTCGTCGGGTGACCTCTGTCTCCTCCGTCGGTTGGTGCTCAACGCCACCGATCGCGACTCGTTCCACTTGCCGCGATCCGACGCACCCCGACCGACGACGGTCCAACTGGATTCCCGAAACGTGCTAAAAACGTCATTCGGGGTATTTGCAATAACCCTGGAGATGTCCTGAAATAATTTCCTTGTTATCCAGAAGTAATCTCCCCCTCGGGGGAGCCGTTAGGGAGCCTTCGCTCTAAGTACGGAGGTGGCTTGCCACCATGCTAACTACACGTTATCCAGGAGTAAGGTTAAGATCAGGGCATTACCTGAGAAAAAAATATTGACCGACACAAACATATACATTGTTGCTCGAATCATATAGAATTGCGAGAAACAATTATTTTGCCGAGAAGAGAAACCTTGATTTAAACGAATTTCGTTTACTCATCCTGAAATTTCTTCGGACGTATTTGATCGCAAAATTTTCTTGTCGCAGGGCATATGTCTTTGAGTCAACGAATTTTTTTTTCTCGGCGTATGAATGCAGAGTGCAGAGAATAAGTCATAGCTCGTTCGGTAGGAGTATAAGAAATTCGTTACAACGTTAACTCCTGCAAGGATTCGTAGGTGAGTCGCGACCGAGGTCGGAGCGTAAGTCTAAGAGCGAGCCGCGAATCGCCTCCAAAGGGGAGGGTCCGGGCGGCTCTTTTTCGTCTGTTGGCTCTTCGGCGACAATGAGGAATTCCGCCGTCGAAGCGGCCAAATAAAGGCATGCAGTCACGGTTTCCTCGGCAACGGGATTACACTTACGTATCGCGGTAACCCCGCGGAGGCTCGGCGAGAACGGGCACTCGGCACACACACGGAGAAGCCTCTTCGGCTCCTTGTGTGCGACTCTCGCCACTCGGAGAGGTTCGGCTAGGTACGTTTGAGGTGTGCTCATGTAGATAAGCTCCGTTAATGACCGGACGTGCGCTCACCCAGCCAGAACTCTGCCAACCCCCCTCAACTCTCGTCCTCGTCCCGGCCCCTCCTCTCCGGCCTCCGGGCCCCTCTTCCTTGGAAGAGTCCTTCGACACATGCGAGGATCCTGCGCGCGCACTCGCTCGCGCTAGCGTGTGTGCGCGCGCACTCGCACGCGCCCCTCGGTCCCTTCCTTTCGGCCGCGGTCGAGTTGTCCTTCCTATCCTCGTTGACTCCTTTCTTTCAACCTTCTTCGTCCTTTTTTCCCTCCACATCCTCCTTTGACGTATCCGCTGAAATTCATAATTTAATTTTTCCGAGAAAAAGGCGCCGTTTACGCGAGACGCGAGTCTCGTCGACCTGGTAGGGTGCACGCGTCGTTAATGCGGGATAAGGTAAAAACTGCATACGCGGTCACGAGGTACACACCCAAGGCGGGATGCTCATGGGAAGACCGACGGGTCCTTGGAACTAAATGCCGAGATCGGTGATACGGACCGAGGAAAATCCGGAGTGACGAGCCGTAAGAGATTAATTCGTCGGGAAAAGGATTTTTCCAGCGGAAGGATGCGTTCTAATCGCGGGGTCCTTGCAAAATGTCTCGTGGCGTCGGAGGACTCGTCTCTCTGGATCGATTTTCTGGGTCATCTCGCTGCAAAAGAGGCGGCGTTTAATCTCGTATGCGAGTGCGAAATAATCAGCGGTTGTCGTTCGTTCAGCGTAGCGGAAGAATTGCGAGCCTAGGAACCGCATTGTGCAATGAGCGAGTGTTACGTAGAGGCGGGTAAATTTCCTTTGATTCTTTTTTCCTTGGAAAACCGCTCGGATTTAGACGGAACGACGCGCGCGCTCGATCGTTACAATAAACCAGGGTATATCGCGTGTACCGCTTACATCGGTTGACCGTTATCGTGGACACATCTTTTTTTCACGAGATAAAAAAGGAAAATGATACCATAAATAAAAACGAGGTCCAATGATCCGCGGTATGTGGAGCGACAAACGCTCTCGCGAGCGGTTCTTCATCCGCGAAATCTTTCGACGAATCGTTAGGAGCCTCGTCGATTCGGTCGATGCACATCCCGACATCCGTGATCGATCGTCCGATTCTCTGTCGGCAATAGTTAAAAGATCGGACGGTTGAAAAGTAGAGCACGAAAACGTGAAGAACGGCGGACGACTGGGGACACACGTGTACGCGCAAACAGGGGAGAGACCCCTTTCAAGCTTTATGCCTCGGTAACTTCGTCGTTGTCTTGGCCCGCAAATGTCCGTTATGTAATTCTTTCTTGGCGGACTAATAACCGGGCAGATGCTTTCGAGTGCGTGGATCATGTGGGGGTCCCCTTCCTCTCCCCTCTCTGCATCCATGTAAAAGTAAAAGTAGCCACATTTGCGGGTAACCTCGAAATCAGGTGACGAAAGCGGAGGGAAAGGGTTCGAAAAGATGAAATTTTACTTATTAACTGTATAGAAGTGCGATTATCTATTCGTTAGTTTTCTTTTTAACAACAGGTTGGATATGATAATACCAAAAGGGTTCACGAAGGCTCGGCCAATCCCGGGTGGGTGTCCATTACTTCTGGTGAACACGGGGCGGTACGTGCGTCCCGATTGGCGTGAATGGAAATCGGCGGTAGGAGTAGAGCGAGCAGCGCCATTGAATAATTCCTAGGGCAATTCCTCGTACGTGCCCTGGACGTGCGGCCGGAAGCGATCTGTCACCCGAGCCGGTGTGTTCCGCCGAGGGGCAGGAGGAGAGGATCCTTCCTCCTCACCCTAGATTTCGTATCCTGGAATCCACTCGTCCTGAATTTATAATTCCGCTCATTTTCGCAATCTAAATGGCGGTACATAGCGATGACGATATTCCAACGGGTAGCTAAAAATGCTCGTCCTGGGATTAGAATTTTTACAGATTTTTTTAACTTGTGCAAACGTCACCGTAAAGTCACTATGGGTAGGTTATATTAACTCCTCGTTACGCCCACGTCTGGGCGATTAATCGTTTTCTCTTTCACTTTTTCACGGTGACGGGGGAGCCAGAACGTGTCATCATTTTCCGGCACGACTTGTATGTCTATTGCGATTGTCGCTAACCGAGAGTTAATTTCGTTATAGATGCCTGCCGTTACGGTACGATTGATCCGTTGCTCAAAACGCGTTTGCCGTGCAATTTCAGCTTTTACTTCACGCGCTGAACCAACGATTGCAGGCTCCCTTTTTTTCATCCACGCCAATTTCTCTTACCGCGAGGGTTTTTTCCGTGTGGAGTTTATTGCACTTGCGACAAGGCCTCGCAGGTACGAGGCTGCCGAAATGAGCATTAAACATTTCCTTTTCGTAATAACGCGGTTTTCGTGGGGACATCCCGCTGTTAAGAAAATCGATAAACATACTGCCCTAACCAGCTTGCAACGAGTCCTCGATCACATTTCGTGGCGTTACCAAATTTAATGATTCCCAGCACGCAACAAATACTCATTGACATTTTTTTACCATTACCATTCTTAATTCTTTCCCTCATTTTTCGCGTCCAACCACCTTATTTTCGATAACTCGAGTGAAAGAGCTCTTTCAACCCTAAAATCGTATAAATTACATACACCCACTATACGTTCTCACAATTTAATCTTGAATACAAGTCTAGGTATTCTACCGATACCTATTGGTGTGTCGAAATCCACAGGCATCGCCATATGAGCCGCTCAGTGCACACATTGATTAACTCCATAAAACAAACAGTTGAGAAATGCGATGAAGTAATGTAGATTCTTTTTTAAAATTCCTATTATAATATAACTTCAAATATATAATGTAGAATACATAAATACAGTTATAGTTTTCATCTAACGGTATATAAAATTAATAAGAAAGAATAGCCAAAAAATAATCGTCAGTAATGTTACGGTTTTTATGTGACTGGTGGAGTTAATCGATTTGGCAACTGAAAAAAGTAATAAAGTGAAATTCTGTCTTTAAATTTTTTACATAAAGAGTTAGTTATTCAGCAATATAAATAATGTCTTCTTCATCAGCTGTATGTAAGAATTCGTCATTTCGATTTGTTGTCAAGTTTTTATAGTAATCATGTTTAACAGGAGAAATGAATTTCAGATAACAGACAATCAGATGAATCCGAGAAACACGATAAACGTCTTCTTGCCCCAGACTTTCTGCTGATAAATCGTATTGAAGAATCATCCCTGCTTTCCACATCCACATTGTTATTAGTTTCACTCATCTTGATTATAACGGTATAATATTTAGTTCTTTAAAAACAATCAGGGAGTAATGTTGAAAAGACCAAAAAATATGTAGTCCGTGTAATATTGGTGAAGTATATGGTAACATTCAGCGTGAGAGATCACTGTTATACCAACTACCGTCTGCATTGCGCTTCTTTCTATCTGTTTGCTGATGCGATTTTATTACTCATATTGTTGACAGGGGAAAAGCATCTTCGGCTGTTTAAAAAAAAAAGCGTCGATGTACGGCCGCAACAGATAATCCAATAATACTATACTGCCAGGTATTCGTCTACGATTTACATTAGAGTATGGAGTTAATCAAAATGGCTTCTGAAATAAATTACTTATTATTCAATGCCCAAAAAAATTTTGCCGTTTAATGGTGTTAATCTATTAATCAGGAAAGATATTATAAATATAAAAAGTTATGACTATACCAAGTGCTTTGACACCTAAATTTAAGATTTTTCAAAAAGTGGAGTTAGTCGATGTGTGCACTGAGCGGCTCATATAGTCCCAACCTGTGCAGTGAATTATTCTAAAGCGGAAACCCGACGTCTTCCGACGAGGTGCACGAAAGTGAAGGCGAACGGGGATAGCCGTGGCACAGGCCGGTGAAAATATGGCAAACACGTAGAAACGATAGCGCCGGAAGTGGGCAGTTGTCTAACAATAATGTACCGCTGTGTGGAGTGAGTCAGTGAATGGGACAGAGAGACCGGGCCTAGCTCGGTCTCGGCTCGCCGTCCATCGGGCCGTAGCGCTGCATATGTATGCGTCGTTCGAGCTAACTACGATTCGTTTCACATCGTGAACATTCGATTGAACCGTGTAAACTTCAACCGTATACGTATACATTCACCCGTGATATATTTACGCGGCATCGGCCATTCCAGGCGCGCGATGCTATCTACCTGCCGAAGACCGATTCTGTCACGCTCCCGAGCCCCAACATGGCGCGATTTTCTTGCCTCAAATATTAAACGGGCGCGAAGTGCCCGAGCCGGCTTCTGGACACGTATACATGTAGACACATGTCGTAATCGAAGTCGTATTGATTGCAAAAAAAAATGTTCTTCACCTAGACCCTGTTTTGTAGACCGGCGGCGTTTAGCACCCTGATCGCTGACAGGATGTCGGCAGGACGAAGCCTCTCAACCAGGGCCTATGGGCGCAGAAAATCGGGTGTTGCTTTACCGGTCTTCCTGACATCCTTCCGTGTTCCCATGCTACGGAATACTTGCCATATTAACGTCCGATAATTAACGGGGAAAAATTCCTACGTCGACCCTGCCTTGATTTTAAAGACTCGACGTTTAAAAATTCAACAAAATTGATTAATGAAAGTGTTGTCAGAAATTCAGTCGTCAAGGCAAATTCTCCTCCATGTTGTCTTGGAATCGTCGTTTCTTCGACACCCGGTAACCTTCGTTCTCGTCGATGTATCGTCAGCGTCGTCGGTAAAAGCCACGTGCGCAGAGTCACGGATAGGGCGTACTCGTGTCACTCGTTGCATTTTGATTGCGAAATCCTCGGCGCGATAACAATCCTCTCATCCGAGGATCTCTTTCTGCGGGATCGCGCGCCGCTTCTTTCCCCTCCACCGCGTCCACGTTCCGAGTCGAATAATCGGCCTCTCCTTTTGCGCATCCTTCGGCCTGGCCGTAGCCTCGCGACGGGCTTTCGGCCGTTTCCGGTCTCTTGCTCTCATGACCGGCTTCCTCTGCGAGCTTCCGGTCGTCGTTTTACTACGCTTACTACAAGCACCCCTCTTCGTCGAGGGCCTCCTCCTCCTCCTCGTCCTCCTCCTACCCTTCCTCGGCTTCCTCGTTTTGCCCCGGCCCGTTTCGCGTAGCAGTCGACCCTTAGCCCAAAACCCATTACTGGACGACCGCCAAGTGAGCCACGACTAAGTAAATGCACCCTCTGTCTCGCTCTCTTTTCACCTCTTCCTTCTCCCCTGTCCTTTCGTCGTTGCCGCGGGAATTTCGAGGGCCCGCCAGATATCCGTGTCTGCAGATGTCGGATGCGACCTCGCGGATAACCATACCCGGCATCGATTCCTGGGAAATCTATAAAGTTGTTACGACGAAGTGGGGCGCTTAAGTAGGGGGTTTACGTTGCGAAAATTAAAGGCCTATGCTGCACGGCTGCTATTTCGGTTAGGCGCAATCTTTAGCTGACCTCGGACGATGGGGAACCGTTTCTACTCGCCGTCGATGATCGCTCCGAGTCTCATCTGGAAGTTACGTCTCACTTGCGTAATTCTTATTTCGCCGCAATATGAGGTTTTCTTTGGTTTAAAGTGATACTGTCACCCCAATTTCTTGGTACAAGCCCCAGCCGAAATTTTAACCTTATTATGCATTTTATTAGCTACATTTTAAACTTACGTATCCTAAATAAAAGCTCTACTTCGAGGCTGCGTGAACCTGGAATTCAGTTTGAGGCACAAACAAAATTAACAGGCTTATTGGAATGTTTCTGTGATGCAGACGTTTGTGTCATGTTGAATTTTGTTTGTGGCATTTTTATTACAAAACCCGGGGCTGTTCAAAAAGATAAACAAATTCCGAAATCGTGGAAATTTGGATTTTTCGACTCTAGTGGGTTCCCTGACGTTAGGAAAATTCAGAGCCTCCCGGAACCTCAGAAACGTTAGAATGACCATTTTCAAGATTTTTTTCCCATGGCTTAGGCTTCTCACAGTGGCAACGTTAAAATGGTAATTTTCTGAATTTGTTTATTTTTTTTTAACAACTCTGGTTTTTGTAAAAAAAAAATGGCACAAACAAAACTGGATTGAAAAAGGCACGTTTACCTGCAAAGTAAGGAAAGGGGGAAATAGGGGAGAAGTTATCGGTGACCTTTTGCACCGATGCTCAGTCGCGATGTTCAAAGGTATCGGCAGGTGCATCCATCGCGTGACGTGCCAGATCCTGGCAAAAACCAATCGATCATGCTAATTTATCAATCCTAGTACGCCGTAATTAACCGTCCGTCGCCGTTGATCACAGTCGGTTAATGAGTCGTGACATTTACGCGTAAAGCCGTGATTCGTGTTTCGCGTTTTCTTCATCGTCACGTGCGCATCCTCCTGCATATCTATGGGACTCGAATCGATGCGTGAGTCTCGAATATCGTGTCGGGTCTCGGCCAATAAGAGGACCTGACTAATACAAATTTATACTCCGGCCGTGAAGAATTGGAATGCGCGGAACCCAATGCATCCCTAGTCTCTTATCACTCGATGGCACCGACGCCGTGGCACTAACGCTTCCTGGTTAAAATTAATTTATACCGAGCAAACTAGTTCCCGCGGAAAAATATCAACCCGCGGTATCTTCTGCCTCTCGATCTCTTTCCTATGACGATATAAAACGTGTTACATTACATTTCCGGGGATGTTTTATAGTTGCCGAGTATCGATAACGCCGTATCCACGTGGAATTTTCCGCGTCACGATTTTCTAGATTAAACATTTAAAAGGATATTAAACCTCGGAATTAATTAGGGGGAATAACGAAACGCGTGATTATAGTAAATGAGCCTTTGGAAGCGACTCTCGCAATTGTGGAGGTCCGTTTGCGAGGGGCGAGGAGTTTCGGGCTCGTAGGGGTAATCGAGGTATCCGGGTGGGTACCGAAGCGGGTACGGGCACAGATACCGGTACGGGTATGGCACCTGTTTCAAGGTAGAGTAGCTGGCGTGGGAGCAGAACTCGGAACAGGTTTCGAGGATAATCTGCCTCCAAAGATTATGCGCGTACACCCGGGGCCCAGATCACCTACCGCGAGAGGCCGAGACCCGGGGAGGTGGGTTCATTATGTAGATTTGACTGTGCTAAATTCGAGCGATAAGGATGACAGAAACTCGCGATGCGTGGGAAAAAGCGAACGGCCGTAGGTACCGAACCGTAGGCGCGGGTGTGTCGGCGAAACGAGCGCGCGAGTAAGCGGCTCTTTATACCGTGGATTTCTTTCTTCCTCCTTTTTTGCGCCCATTGTCCCGGCGGCCGATCGAGCAAAATGTGAACAAAGCATTTAGCCGACGTGTGAGACTTATCGTGCGCTCCTGCCATGATGCCTTAAAGGCTCGGGAGAGGCCGATTGCCGCGAGATTGAAATGGCAGAATTCCATCTCGTCCACCGCCCCTTTTGTCGAGGAATCTTTCTGGTTACTGGCAAAATTGCGGTCTTACGTTTATCAAATGTCTAGAAACTCGGTTAATGCAAATACCACCGTTTGGAAGTGGGGACCAAAATTCTAAAACGTGGAGCCGATGGATTTCTTGGACCTCGCGTTAGGGTACCTTTGACACGTTTCCATTTCGGCACTCTATGGCTCGCACTTGTAATCGTGTCTTCCATCGCATTATATTTTTATATTTTGAGCCTTGCCATTCCCCCTCTTGCTAGACATATCGGAAAGGAATCGTATCTCCTGGCATGAATGTATACTTCATCGGACACGACGGATCGGAAGTTTGGAAGAGCGAAGTCAGGGAGTTTGCGGAACGACAGACCGGAAGTATTAGTGACGTCCCTTTGGTTTCGACCGTGAGCTTGCCGGAAGTCGAGTGACCGGATCGGCCGTAGCTAAGCCGGAGGAAATGACGTGGTCCCTGGTGCACGCGTCGTACTTCTTCTCCTCGTCGGTAGAGATCGAAGTATCTCTCTTCCCTCTCGCTCCCTTCGCACCTTATAAGTCGGGATCTTCTCACGCCGTCCCACCACGAGCGCCGACTTCTTTCTCCGTGTCGTCGTCTTCCTCGTTCACCTGTACGCCGATCGCGAGCGCACGGTGGTGCAACATTTGTACGCAAACGCACACCGACGCGAACGCACACTGGGGCAACGATTGCACACGAGGGCACAAGGGGTGCACGTAACGCGCGTAAGTGCACCTGGGGGCAGATACGCGGGCACACGCAGGTGTGCACGGTCACGCACACGAGTGCACCATCTCGAACCTGTGTGCGGCGGGTGCATCCGTGCCCGTAACGGAGCACCGACACCGCTGCACCGTGCGCTCGACTTCGGGGAGAGCTTCGGCTTCCTAGTTATAATAAATGCCGCTAAAAAAACTGAGGCAAAAACCTGCCCGGCCTGAGGCCAGTACCCCTTCCAACCATTTACCGTCCGTTTCTCTTCCTTCCCCTCTCGCCGCTCCATCGGAATACCGGGCAATCTGCCTCGGAGGAACTTCCTTCCTCGGGCCTGCTACCGCTTCTCCCGGCCTTCTTCCTCGACAAACTCCATCCGGTCAAGTGTCCCGTCTCGGTGACGCGATCGCGGAGTCTCGTCTCGATGAACTGGGTCTTCCTCGGACGCGATGTACCCCGGTTCAGGAGTTTCTCAAATTTTGATAAGAACGGGTATTTGGTCGAACCCTTCATCGGCCAATATCGAAGACGCCGCTCTCGTGAAATCGTTCGGTCCCGGGCATTATGGTAAATTCGAGCCGCGCGGGCACCTCCACGGACGATCGGCCTAGACCCGCGAGTAGCCTCGGTTAATCGATCACCGGTCAATGTAGAGGCGAATAACCGATCGCCCTCCCGCGAAATCGTTCCCGAAGATCGCTGGAAGAAGCAATTATTCCTCCCGGCACGGGTACGCGATCGCGTGCACCTGCAAGCCCTACCTAGGTGGTGCACCCGTTCTCGCAAACCCTGCATCGGCGACGCTGCACCTAAGTGACTTACTACACACCCAGGACGAAGCAACCGTGTAATCACGGGCCGGTCGATTGCTTCGAATCGGTTCCAACTAAACCAAGACAAGATCATCTCCTAAGGGCGAATCGCCGGCGAACCTTGTCGGACGTCTCCATTGAGTCCGCCAGGGTGAATGGACAGATCATGGAGTCGCGGAAAGGAGCGCACCTCCGAGCATTCTTACTCTCCGACTGGTCCGCGTAATTAATTATCGCGAGCCTCTTCCAGCTGCGAACGGCCCCGGTAAATCGCGTCTTCGTCCAACACTCTGCACGGCGTGGAAAAAAAAAAATCCTCGAAAAAGAATTCCAATCTAATTCGCCGAGGAATCTACGTTCTCGGTATCTTCCAGGTGCTCAGAAAATTCTCAGGAACTGCTTCGCACGTCCGTGCCCCTTTGGGGAGAGATATCGAGATGATTCCACCGCGCCCTGCATCCGCCCGCATCGGAGTCGCTCCCGGAAGGGGTAGATCGCAGGATCCGGCGAAGGATGATCGGTCCATCGCAGGAAACGACCCCGATCGATGAATCGCGAGCACTCGTCGGTCGGTGCAGGCGGCATGAATGAAAAAGCGGTCTCGGAAGGAGGGCTAAAAGGAGCGTGGCCGGTAGTAGGTGCACGTGGGTATGCCCGCGCGTTCCGGCGTGCACGTTCGTTCTCTCTCTCTCTCTCTCTCTCTCGTATTTGTCTTCCGGGCGAAGCGGGAGGGTGCGCGCCGGTGCGCAGGCGCGAGCGGCGGCCAGTGGACGCGCGCGCGTGCGGCTCCGCGCAGCGCGCCGAGAGAGAGAGCATTCATTCATGAAACCAACTCCGGCGCGAGCGGTGGCCCGGGGGTGGGGAGAGAGCGGAGGCTCCGGTGGTTCAGGAGACGAGCCGAACGAGACGAAAACCAGGTCCCTCCGTCTTCGTTCCGCCGACCGCGTCCCCACTCCGCCCCGGTCCGCCCGCGCGCTCCGCCACGGCCGACTCCCCCTATACCGAGAGCAGCCCCCTCCGCCGCGCCAACGCCACGGCGGCTTAGCTGGCCGTAACGCCGACGTACGAACCAACACCCGTCGCTAGTATTTTAGTCGAGGCAAGCCGCGAAGGGAGCCGCGAGCCGCTTATCCCGGCGCGCCAGTATCGGCATCTCTCGCCGGACGGACCCGGAGCTCCGTTGCGGCCTTCCGCGCGCGAGGAACGTCTCTTCCCCCGGAGTGCCCCGGGGGCCGCGCGCAGGTGGCGCCGCGCGACGGCATGGCGCGCGGCTCGCCGACCGGCCAACGCCGAGAGGATCGCGATCGGCCGCCGCCGGTCGCGGACCGCCAGACCCGCGCCGCGACGCGACGCGACCGGAATAGTGCGACGCGCGTCCAGACCCGGCGACCCCCGCCGAGCCCCCTCTTCCGCTGCGCCACCATTGGCTATGACGCGAGCCGCTGACCTCCTCCCCCCAGCCCTCCGACTCGGAGCCGAGGCGGACCGGCACCGGTGATCGCCTCCCGAAACCTGGGACCCTACCGATCTTCCCTGAGAAACCGATGAGATTCCGAGACGAGTGGTCGAACATGGATGGATCTTCCTAGGAGACCACTAGGAAACCGGTGATCCCCATCGAGGAACTCTGAGCTTCCTTCGGGATCGCTCCCGCACATCCCGGGGCCATCGGCTCCGACGCGGAGACCCCTCTCATTGTCGCCGGCGCGCTCGGCGACGCTCAATATTTTCGGCGATACTCCCAGAGAGAGGAAGCCCACCGGGACCGATGTCGGTTGCGCAAGCAGGTGCTCGGAAATAGCCGGGCCGTAATTATGAATTGATAGCAAACACATGGTGGACGCGCGACACCGGACCCGCTGGAGACCCACCGCGCGGCCGGGAGGCTCGCGCGGCTCGTAGGGATCGGCGAGTCCGATTTCCCGCGGGCGATCCCACGTGGTCGGGACTTCGATTGACCGGTACTGGTTATCGAAGATCGTTTGAGCGATTTCCCAGGGCCCGAAAAGTCGACGGGGTCCGTCGCTCTCCGGTGGCGACTCGGCTCTTTGCCGGACCCTCCGGCCAAAGAGAGTCGGTAACCCGATCTCCGCGAATCGGGATCGGGGACGCCTACCGCAACCCTGCCGGACTTCCTGGACCGCGAAAGGTGCTTCGCTCCAGGCGACGATTCGTCCTCGAGAGACGCTTCAAGAGAGGGAAGTTCGTAGTCGAGGGTGCATCGGTTTCCTGGTCGAGGACGATAAGGCCAAGGCTCGGGGCCAGGACTCGCTTTTCGACCCAGTCGGAGGTCCGCTTCGTGGCGAGTCTCGCGACTTCCCGTGGAGTTCGATAAGACGCTGGTGCGTAGATGGCAAGTGATACAGGGACGCTTTGATGAGCGCCTATCGGAGGATCGCCCCGATGTACGTCGACTACGCCGCCGACGCACCCGCCGGGATGGGGATCAAAGCCATGAAGTCTTTTGGCAGGCCCAGAGGTACGGTCCCGTCCTTTAGGAATCCATCGAACGTCGTTTGAGAATAGATGCGTTTTACGACCCCGATAAAGGGCGACTCGGGGAACGAATAATGGCCGATATTAACCGTGCTCTTTGCAGTATTCGTTGCCGGTGCATCGACGCCTGGTTCGTAAACGCCGCACGGTTGCTCGATCAAAGTATTCACCCCACTAGAGGAAACCTGTTGCGTTTTTGCATATCCGCGTTTAGAAACACGTAGTAAGTCTGGGTACCCGCAATATATTCGTCGAACCTCCGAAGGGATCTTTTACGCACAACTTGTAACGCTTAACGACCGCGATAATTCGAGCGGGCCACTTTATTACCTTCCAGGCTGCAAATTGTAAATGAGTCTCGCTCCGCGGGACTCCATTCGGTCGTTATTAATCCTGACTTTCGGCGGTCAGCGGTGACGCAAGGTTTAAGTGAAATCTTCAGCTTTGATTGGCACTTTCCGACGAGGTGCTCGTAAATCGGGGTTCAACGTTTCGCCGCGACCTGGTTTCGCCGGGGCCCGGTGGTCGCGAGGTGGAGCGAATCCTCGGGTTCTCGGGGCGGGGAAGAAAGAAAGGCGGAACCGCCTCGGGGAGGAAGTCTCGGGTTGAGAATAGGACCGAGCGAGCGAGATAGCCGAGGGGTCGGAATCAGAAATTATCGGGTGAGCCAGAGACGCGGCCGCTGCGGGTAATCAGTCCGGGACACG
This sequence comes from Orussus abietinus, assembly GCF_000612105.2. NCBI lineage: Eukaryota > Metazoa > Arthropoda > Insecta > Hymenoptera > Orussidae > Orussus > Orussus abietinus. The sequence continues at coordinate 229,224 of NW_019394315.1, forward strand.
ATAATTAGTCCTGCTCGCACAATCGCGGCCGTACGTGGGATTTTCGTCCATGTGGAACTTTCACGCACTCGGCGGCCATCGGTGTGCCCGATCTGTCGTTCTCCGGAAGTCGGCGCGGCCATTATCGCGGAGCGCACTCGCCGGTCCGTATCTCGGTGAAACACGCGGTCCGTTGATAATCGGTCGACTAACAATAACGTTACCACTTGTTATGCGGACCGTTCGCTAACCATCGTCCGACCGGTCTAGGCGATACCACCGTGGACGAATTCGAGGTTGCCTCGTGGTCGTGATTGTCGTAAAATCCCTCGTTAAACGGCCTAGGCGAAATGGTCGAGAACGCTTCCCTCGGCCTCGATTAACCTACGCCTCTTTACATTTTCCCAATACGATAGGAGGCAAATCGAGGAGTCTCGTCGTTTCGTGGAAGCGGTTAGAGGCCCTCGCGGCTTAAGTGTCGGCGTATAATACTAAATATCAATTTATAACTGCGAAATTAGAGCAGCCCTATTCCACGCACTACACGTAATAATACGGTACCCCTGATGAGTTTTATGCTTTAATGCCATATTTACGATGGAAACTCATTATTCATCAAAATTATGTCGAACAATTTGTTCGCTCGGACAGCCTTAATAACCGATGATCTCGGTACTCATTATCATTCATCAGAGGGAATACACTTTTATTGTTACTCGGTCATTAAACTCCATCCTTCGACGTTACTACCTAAATGCACACTTTCCGTAATTCCTTACACCTCGGGCAATGATGCACCTCCCGGCTTCGTCGGAAGCTCGTGCTTAACGGTCCCGTCGTCGAGATCAAAAGTAAAAAGTCGAGCAAAAGTGAAATCTTTCCCCGCGTCATCTATTAAATGACACGCGAACGTTCCCTTCCGCTAAAAAATGTCTTTAAACGAGACGTCCTACGGGAACGCTTAAACCTTGACTTCTAGATCCAGACGACGAGCTGGACTTTGTAGTCGGGTTTACGAAATTTCTGAATAATCTTAAGGTGAAGTGAAACATCCTTCAAATCAGTCGATTCGAATACAACACTTCTTTTTTAAGGGTATTAGACCAAACTGTCCGAAACTTTGACACATTATCATCTAAGAATTGTTCTGACACATTAAAAATTTGGATTTTTCAAACAAATTTATTAACTCAGTCCAGACCAGAACCAAAATGGCGTCGAGCTCTCATATTTCGATCGATATACAATTATCGAAGGCTCTGATATGAGAATCGAAAGGGTCAGGACAATTTTACGACAATTTAGAACACTCTGGTAGTCGATAAACTCGCATTTGAACGGGATAAAGGCAAAAAAAGTGTTGTATGCGCTTCGTTGCTAAAACGATGGGAATACGAGGTCTGGGAGTGAAAATTTAATTGACCTGGAAATCACAAATGGCGCAGGGGGTCCCCCCGCAGTCAATTAGGGCCCCAGAAGGCATGAATCCAGAGGATTTCTGGAGTTTTACTTCGATTTCTTTATAATTATTGTACGTAAACGACAGGTGAAATATGCCATTTGGTACAATATCCAATATAATTCGACACAGTTGTCAATATAAAAACGAACGTCGGCAACGTAGGCATTTAGAAAAATCTTCATTATCGACGTTGATCAAGTTCCTCGACGTGTTTCACTTCACCTTAATACACCGGAAATCGAGTCGCGATCGACTAGAATCAAGTTCGATTCGGATTGGAGGAGTCTCTGGAGCGAAGTCACGACCGATGGGCGAGCAGCCCTTGCCCCTCCCTCGCCTTGAGATTTACGTCTACACCGAAATACACTCCGGCGGTTTATATTTAGGTGTTTTAAGATCGCAGGCGGCCTCCCGTGCCTACTTTATGGCGTATTTATGCAAGGGGAGGAGAACAGAGGAGAGACAGAGTTGACGAGGGCATCGAGGCGAGGCAGGGAACACGTGGTCACGGCGCGGCGCAGCACGCAACGCGATGCAACGCGACGCGACGCGACGCAACGCGGCGCGCCGGCTCGCCCCGTAATATCCGCGCATCCCTCGGGGCCCCGAGGGGCCGGAGTTACCCGAGCTCGCCCGACTTCGCCCGAACCGGACGCAGCCGCGCAACAGGTGTACGGGTCGCCGCTCCGTGCCGAACGCCGCGCTTTTTACTTATTCCCTAACAGCCTTCTTTCCCTCTCGTATTCACTCGGGAAGAATTCCCTCGTCCCCCCCGGATTCGAACCTTCGATCCCGTCCTCCGGTACGAGGAAGATAATTGCATTTCTTTTTAATTCCTCGATTTTTTCACACGCTCCGTCGCGCTTGGGGTAATTTTCTCGATTCGGAGTGGAGTCTAATGAAATGTAAATGATTTGGTGGGAGGGTTTTGACCCTAGTTTGACAGCTGCCACGGTTAGGGTGGCGGAGAAGACCCCGAGGGAGAGCATTCCTTGGAAGGGGCGACATGGGACAAGACGCGTATAACGCGTTCCACGTGCCTCTTACACTCCTTGAGGACTCCTCACCTAGAATTAACATCCTTGAATTTTTTCTCCAGAAGGCTAACTCCACTTAGCAAATATTCTCGACATGTTTGATGCTGGTGCTGTTAGAGAATAGTTATAAGTGTCGGGTTAAAATCCTACAAATACCGAATGTGGGGGGAAAATGGAATAACTTATGTCTCGAATTTTTTACCAGGTTGCATAATGATTATTACGCGCTTCCTTCGAAAATCGGTTACGTCCGATTTACAAGCTGGTCTTTGGTCCCTGCTACCTTGGGTTCGGAATAAATTCCAAGTGGTAGATAAAAATTACTGCCGCGTTCTTTATGGCGGTAGAAATATACCCAACGGTTGACTCGGAATACAAATGTATTTTGAAAGCCAATTAAGGTTATCGGATAAAGAAAATATTCATCTGGAGGTGTTGGTAGTTTGGAGTAGCGCGGCGCATCGCACGAGTCGTAAATAACGTCGGTTATGCAAATATATGTGGAGCATGCGAGGTGAAGTGTCACCTGGGTCACGGGTCAGAGGCATTTGCATTTCGATTCGATCGAGTCGAACCGCCTGGTCGAGCTTGTCCCCTTATCACCGATACCAATCCATCGATCGATATCGGCCCGCTGATTGTAATTCCCTGGGTAGCGGCGCCCTTTCCATTGAGGCGATCGGCCACCACCTGCCTTCGTGTCGATGACGGTCGTGAGATTTCGTGAGTGCGTTTAACTCGTCGTTTTAATTCCCCTCTAATTACTCCGGCCTTACCCCGAAGGCGCGTTTCGCCTCGATCGGCGGGATCATCGGTCCGAGTCATCTGCCATCGTTTCCTCGCTAATCGCGAATACTTACCGCACAGCGAAAAATCAAACATGCCAAAGAAAAAATGATCCCAGCGAGACGCCTCCCCATGGGATATTTATGTTCCATCCTGAAAATCTTGCTATCCTCCGCGACTTCATCGGGATTTCCCGCGAAGAGGTTTACCGTCGAAAGCCACCCCTTTGCGTGGAGGGTATTGTGCGGGGTATCCATCCGTCTGTCGTTTCGAAGAGATCTGGAAAGGAAAATACAAGAGCGGAATGGTACGCCAGAAGGCGCGCGGTGTATTGCGCCATAGAACGCGAGTAAGCAGACGCGATGCACCTGCACCTGCCCGGCAGTTGCACCCCTCTTTACGACGATGCTATCTAGGATGCCCCTTGCTTTGCCTCGGCCAGGCTTACCTTACCTTGCCGCCCTGCGACACCTGACGTGCACTCGCCAACCGTGTGTGAGAAGTACCATTAACCCGCCTTCTCACACACGCTGGGCCATTCGTCTCGCTGTCCTGCTCGAACGACCGTGCACGCGCCAGCACGGGAATGCGAGCCTTATCCTCTAGTCCGCCGCCAAATGGTGAGCATCCATGCTTCGGCCGAGGGTAACGACGAGGCCCTAGAACGGTCTTCTCATAAAATTGCTTAATTGTCTTTCGAACCCTTTCCTCCCGGCTTACCGCGTTCACGAACTAATATTCTGCCTGTACGGTACCGGTACCCCCGCAAAGATAGGTAGAACGGTCTTGCCTATCTTTTTTTCTTCTTTTTTTACAGGATTTAGCATATGCAAAGTATGGCTTTTTATTAACGAGGTATTTCGGACGGATCGAAATTAACGAGGCAGGCAGATCCTGCTTTCAACGGTTCTCGGTCGAACGATCCTCTCGCGAAGCTTGCCCAACCAGAAGGAGAGCGTACAGGTTTTGCACACTTCCGGTTTCCGATTATGACGAGAATTATCAAGCGCCGATAACCACCCTATTCTTTACTTTCACCGGTCGTCAAGGTTACGCGGAATCACGTTTCTCGTTTGACGTTCGGTTAATGCACGTCTTCCTCTTTATAATTCTATGCCCGTAATTATACGATCGTACGTTCCCCCGTGCGCGATCCTGCGTCCATGAAAAAGCGGCATGAAAACCTCACGGTTTCCTCTCAGGGCTAGGCTTCGCGACAGGAAAATTCGCCGGGCTTCGGCCGAGGCTAATTCTGGATATATTATAATATATGCTAATCACTTCCAGCCAAAAACGCGACAAGCGCCGCAGGAAGTTGGGAAACCTAACAGTTAATCGTTTAGATTTACGATATGATTCAACACAGCTGTATGGTAATACAGTGTATCAAAGACGCGTTATAGTACTCGCTTATCTCTATTATCGGAGGCACTTTGTTATTTCGCAATGAAAGGCAGGAAGTTTTTGAGGTATCCGAGATTAGGATGTGGATCGTGCGGTTCATTTTGGACTTTCTTATATATATTCCTCGTGTTCCCTAGGTAATTTCATGCCTTAATTATGCCCCAGAATTTTCATATTAAGTGCTTGTGTATTAACGCTAATAATCGTCTTATCTTGTTGCTTTGCAGACATACCGGCGCAGGTGCCGCCGCTGACACCCGGGACCAACAAAAAGATGACAGAAGCCCTCAAGGCTTCCTTCGCTTCTTGGGAGAAAGAGCAAGATCGCCTTAACATAACCAAAGGTTTGTTGTCGCATTAAGTCATAATTTGTAACCTGCTGAAATTCCTAGGACAATTAAACTATTTTCACCCTGTAACATCCATGGGATATTTTCGGTTACATTCTCTGCACGCTCCGAAACTGTTTCCCATGAAATTAAATGCACGAATATTAATTATTCCGTATTAATTGTTCACTCGGGACGAATATTAATTATCGCACAATTGATTGTTCCCTCGGCACGTTTCGTACTGCATGGCTAGGAAGTAAATAATGGTCATTTTATAGAAAGATTTCGACAAAATTAGAGTACTTATTTCGACTAACATGTTGGGGAATAGTTTTAATCGGCAGAATGGTTCAATTTTCCCGATATTTCCTTTCGAAAAGCGGCGTCCGTTTGAGTTAGGTTAGGTTTACCGAGCGCTCGGGCTGGGTCGGGTCCGGGTCGGGTCGGGTCCTGGGTCGGGCTCGCGAAGTCGGAGGCAAGAGTAGGCGATCTGGCCCGAGGGTACGACCGAGGGCATGTAGGCCGGAAGTAACGTCACACCCGCGTGGCTCTGAATGCGCATACCGGATGTGTGGCATCGGCTCCCCATCAGAACCATCAACATCGCATTCACGATTCCCGCACATCGCGTCACATCGCGGTGCGCACGCACGTGTGCGGGCGCGAGCATGCGCGTCCCGAGAGAGAGAGAAAGATGGTGGCGCGACGGGACGCGACGGGACGCAACGACGACGCCGCCGACGACGCGTTGCTGACCTCCCGGAGATTGCCTGGCCCGATTTCGCCGGGCGATTGTTTCCTCGGGATTCGGTGTATTTCATGCCCGTGGGCACGCCGCGTATCGCCTCGTTGAGCGCCCTCGAATTATCGCGCTCGCATCTGGCGCCCTCTACGCCCGCGCATGCGCACCCCGATCGGCGCTCGCTGCGCCCTCGCGCGGCCCCTCGACTCACCGCGGTCGATTCGAGCGATTCGGAAGACTCTTTGTTCCGTTTCGGGCGGGCCTTTTGGAGTCCGTCAACGTTTCGCCCGCGGTTTCGCCGAAACCTCGCCCGTCTCTCTCCGACTCCCTTTGAGCCGGTCGCGACCACCGCTGCGAGATACAAGGTTTCCCCGATCGGCTCGACCCGCCTAATCTAAGGACACGGCAACATGCCTTGCGTATAAGATTTCGCGGGAGATTCGCAATTGACTTCACCTCGACAAATGCCGCGGCGACGTTGATCACCTCTCCCCTCAAAATCTCTTTTATTCCAAAGTAATCGATTATATACCAGGGACCCTTCACCGTGGCTATGTCTAAATGATGCCTAAATTACTGGAAATGGGTAATTGATATTAGTGGCTCAATCGGAGGAATCACCGCACCGATGGAACTGATTTTAAATTGGAATTTGGACATTTCTCAATGTCGTTGCTACACCGGGATGTTATGGATGAAATGATCGGTTGAAGAGAATGCGCGAGAAAGATAAAATTTGTTCCTAGTTTTTCCTATTTGGATCCAAGGATCGCTGCTACGGGGCGACTCGGGGAAATCTGTGCGAAGCGTCGTTACAGTGCCCCCCGAAAGAGACAAACCTGCCAGAAAGATAGTCAGGGAGGGGAAGGGGGGGAGAGCGCCAGAAAGAGCATAGTCTTGCTAACAATGCTGACAAGGAATAAGTTGAACAAATATCGACGCGATCCTCAAACATCGGCGGTCGCTTTGATCCGTGTCGCGCCGTTAGACACTCGTCTTTGCTCACCTTCTCTATATTTATTATGTGCACGCACACATGTCCGCCTTCGCGAGCACGCTTTCTCGGGGTTACACATTTCTTCATTATTCGTACATACTATCCGTTCCTCGAAGAGTGCTTCTAGGACTTGCTCCATTCATAAAATCCGTGTTTCGCAAGAAAGAGTCGAGTGGCCATCGCGAGACCAGCCCGACGCTCGTTCTTGCGACGCTCCCTGCATTGTCTATTCTACTTGCAATCTCGATGGATGTAATTTGACGTCCGATAACGAGTTGCCGCGTTTTCGTAAAGCTAGACGTCTAGTCGCGATGCTTTCGTTCGCTTTTTTTGCGGCCAAGCGTCCACTGTCGAGGGGAGAGCATGGGATGGTTACCCTCGAGCGCGGGCTATTGTAATTAATTTTCGAAATGCTCGGTGAAACCGGGAAAACAAGGTTTAATTTCGCGAGAAACACACAGTATGTTACGCCCTGCGGACACCATTATTAAGAGTCGATGCGTGCGGATCACGCGGAGCGTGACTCGATTTTGTATCTCTAGAGTCGTGAGTCACGGCCATCTTTTGCGCCTCTTTGCGCTCATCCTTTTAGTTGGAATGCTTAGTTGAAGTGGAATGCAATTATTCGTTAAGTTGAAAAGGAGGTGAATTAAGACACATTAATACCCCCGAGATTCAACCAAGAGATTAGCGTTTACGTGATTCAGAATGAGCGGTGAGAAAATCTTAGATCATCCCGTGAACTATTTTTTTAAATACGGTTATTGTATCCTATTCGTGCATATCGTACCTTTTGAATATATCTACGATGTTGTTTAATAGTGGTCTCTTGCTAATTTATTCTAGCCGTGCTCTCTCTAAATCACAACAGTCATTATTTTCCGAGACTTTATGATGGTTGCCACGAAATATTCCAAGAAGAATTCTTGCAAGGATTCTCCCACTCCACGATTCGTTCTTGACTGTCTGGGACGCGAAATCACCACATAGAACAATGCAAGACGTGCGTGCAAATATGGGCGCGAACCTCAAATGGGACATTCCGATGTTTCTCGGTATTGTTTCGACCAATGGCGGGTCTCGTTCATTGATTATATTCTTCACTCTTTTTGATGCATGCTTTTCTACGATTCCAATGCACTCCACTAACCAAAGTAACGCTGATATCATTTTACTACCAATTTAGGCGGTTTTGGGCTCCCATTGATTCTACAACGAGATCCATATCCGTTAGTATCGCGGTCAAGAGATCTTAAAAAATGGTATTGTTGTCCGTTTCAGATCCAAGGCAATGGTCAGAAACGGCAGTAGCACACTGGCTGCATTGGGCCATCAGGGAATTCTCGTTGGAAGGTGTCGCGATGCAGCCATGGCAGCACATGACGGGGAAACAGATTTGCGCCATGGGCAAGGAGTCTTTTTTAGCACGTGCCCCTGCGTTCATGGGGGACATACTCTGGGAACACCTGGAAATCCTACAAAAAGGTGAGCGACTTTTCGTGTGGCCAAATGATTTTCACGCGATACTTTCTATCTTTCGGAAAGGTTCGACTTTACGGACTTGCAATCCTTCGATTTCTATGACCTCCGCAAGGAAACGTCGAATCGCGCAACGAGTTCCTTTCGCTCACTTTTCTCTTGGGAGAGGCAAAACGAGTGAAGTCCATCCTCGTGGATTGATCACGCCAATTTCTACGTAGGAAAGCTTTTCATTATACAATGCCTTCCAGCCTGTTTTGTAATTTCGTCCGTGGTGAGTTAGGAAGAGAAGGGATATATGGTAAATAAATTGTTTAAAGCCTAGGCATAGCTGAATTCAGTCGGGATAATTTAGGGATACATAAAAAGATAAAGAAACGTAGAATTTTCACCTGTGCAGACCTTCCATAGGACAACACCTGACCTTTTTCAGTGTCCTCGTGCATCTCTTGGCTAGCATCCTATTGGCGATCGAAGAACGGATCGAATTTCCGTGAAATTGCAATGTGGCGCGAGGTATGGATAAAAAAGATATCGTCCTACAATAGCAGGCTACAGGACCGGGACAAGGGGGGTTGAATTGGCACGTAGAGTTTTTATCCGAATTGGTGTTGGATGGAGGAGAAAAAGCTCAGCATTGAAACTCCCACTCCGGATGTCCTGTACTCCCAGAATGGTCCCGGCCGTCCCTATTACCTTAGCCACTTAGATGCTCTCGAAGCACCGTGCATAGAACTGCGGCTCTTCTCAAATGTCCGCCTCCCTTCACCGTATTTTCAGAACTTCAGTCGCGACACGCGCTCGCGAAAGCCCCACAATTATTGGGCCCTGGGTCCACCGGAAACGATCCGCTTTCCACCGTTCTGTACAGCTATCACTACCCATGCGAGTGCGAGGAGAGAAGTTGCGATTTTCAGCAAAGTACCAATATATAAATATCATTTATTTATGTATATTCTCACTTCTGTCATATTTAACGAGGGAGAATGAACGCGTGCATATTTCAATCGACGCCGAAGTTTAACACAGGAAAGAAAAGCAGAGAAAATCGAAACACTTGATGAAAGTTGCTACATACAATTTATAGGGAAAAAGGAGGCACTTGGGGATAAAGAAAGCCAGGTTAAGAGGAAGTATGGGTTCACCCATGATTTAACTTCTGTTCGGTAAAACTCCATGCTTCCTTTCGCGGTTTCTTTTATCTGTAGAAGTCTAGTGACAGCACTCTTTAATTCCGGGAGCGTTGACAAGAGAAACGATACGTATTCAAGAATTTAGTACTTTTACAAAATTAAGGATGATTCCCTTCTGTGGAAACCACTGATCCATTCAACCGACGCATGAGAGACAACAGAATGTACGGCGACTATCTCATTTCCTGTTGACAATGACGAATGTTAAGGTTGGATATTTCTTGGTAAACGAGAATTTTTTATCGCAAACGTTTGTAACGTTGTTTGGAATAACACTTCTTAGGATAATTTTCAAACATCGATCGGGGTGTTTTGAGATATTATAAAGCAGCTATTTCACTAATTATATACGTGCATTTGCAAAATAATCACTTAACAAGTCGCGAGATATCTTTCGCGATGCACAGGCACGGTGACAAATTAATGTCGGGAGACACTTCGATTCCTCGAATGAGAACGGAAATTAAGAAACTAAAAAGCTGTTTCCTCTTGCAGACACGATCGAACGCACAGTGAAACTTGTGCGACCTACGTGTCGCCGTCGCGCTTTCGTGTAAACTTGAAATTTAACACGGGAAATGTCGTACCCAATTACGCCGAAATGACGAAGCGTCATTGAAGATAGGTAGAAAGATAAACGGGAATTAAAAAATATCCCGTTGTTTTTAGCGCGTACAAACTATATTGGTTTATCGTCAAACCTAATTCGGACGTGCCGCACCCTGAGAAACTGGCTATTTTCACAGGCATATATTATCACATTGAATTATGAATTATCTCCGTTTTATCGCTATTGTCCATCATTTTCAGACGTCGACGTAGAGAAGCCTTCGTTAGAAGATATGCCCGCTAATTTATACGAGAGCGTTTGCGTGCCCGACCTGGGGGAGTTCCTGGGATATCAAGGTGCAACCAATCCAGTATCAACGCCAGAACACAAAAGTCCTGGCACACCGACCAGTTCCACAACGTCTAATTCATCGGGTCCCCAAAGTGTACCGCAAATACCGCCACCACCGTCAGCGGTGTCTCTGTCGCACAGGCAGCAGTACCACAACGACGGTAAGGGTCATTCTTTATATCTCTCCATTTCCATACATGCCCTCTACAAATTCTGCAATTTATAATCATACAACGAGCGATTGCACTTTCGAGCTGTTTTCATATGTGAAGGTTAGGGGAAGCTCGTAAAAACTTAACCACGTGAAAGGTCTATCACGCGGCGTATGAAATATTTAACTCGCTTTAATTACAAAGTATAAAGTAAAGTGATAAACCAGCGATATCGCGTTTCCACTAGTTGCACAAAAGGGGCTCGCCTATTCCATACTTACGGTTTACTTATTCCCCTTGATTGCAATACAAACGAAAGTGTTGCGACGTTAGAGTTTCTCATCGTTACGTCAGAGAAGATACCATCTCTCGGGCGTTTTGCGTATTACCACAAGACTCTCATTATCGCTCCTCGTTCTCCGTTTGTCGTTTAACGGCGAACACGTTCTCGAGAGCGATTCGAAAACTGGTATACGTAATAACGTAAATACCCCGAGCACAATGAAATCAATCAGCCAAACGATCTGACTATCAAATGGACTAAAAAACGCCCCGCGGGCAACCTGACCTGTCCCAACTATCTTACGGAATCGATCAGCGCCGATCGATCCAACATTAAACTCGCCCCGCTTTATCGCTACCCAGCACATTCGGATCAAAGCCATGGCTTATCAATGAAACATAATTTCCGACGCAACTTGGTGCCTGTCATGAGCGGAGGGGCGGGTGCAACGTCTTTGTAAACGCGTATCGCGCTTACATCGGACTTCTTGCATTATAGTGCGCTCGTATTATAGTCTGGCTGCATTAAAGCCTGTTCGTAGTTGAGCGTGCTCGCATTATAGCGACATAGATTCGCTAAGAATTACGCCATGGCAGCAGTGACCGTGGGTGAACGAGGGAAAGCCGGGCCTGCACGCTTCGCCGCGGACAATGGAGATGATTCGCCGCCCCCTGACGACGCCCGCGTCTTACTTATAAGCCGGGATTTGTACTCCGAATTGCCTTGCCGGCTGCTCGCTAAAGATTTCTTTTTTAATAATCTCAAATTAGCGTAATCGATTTTGCCGCTTCCTGCCAGGAGCAGCGAGCTGGCGCGCTCGTCTTCGGGGAGGTCCAGGGAGGCGACATTAAGGTGAAGTGAAACCCCTTTCAAATCAGTCGATTCGAATACAACACTTTTTTTTAAGGGTATTAGACCAAACTGTCCGAAACTTTGACACATCACTCCTGATCATCTAAGAATTGTCCTGACACATACAAGATTTGGATTTTGTAAACAAATTTTTTAATTCAGCTCAGACCAGAACCAAAATGGCGTCGAGCTCTCATATTTCGATCAATATACAATTATCGAAGGCTCCGACATGAGAATTGAAAGGGTCAAGACAATTTGACGACAATTTAGAACCCTGTGGTAATCGATAAACTCGCATTTGAACGGGATAAGGGCAAAAAAAGTATTGTATGCGCTTCTATGCTAAAACGATGGGAATACGAGGTCTCGGAGTGAAAATTTAATTGACCTGGAAATCAGAGATGGCGCCGGGGGTCCCTCTGCAGTCAATTAGGGCCACGGAGAGCATGAATCCAGAGGATTTCTGGAGTTTTACTTCGATTTCTTTATAATTATTGTACGAAAACGACAGGTGGAGTACGCCATTTGGTACAATACCCAATATAATTCGACACAGCCGTCAATATAAAAACCAACGTCAGCAACGTAGGCATTTAGAAAAATCTTCTTTATCGACGTCGATAAAGTTCCTAGACGTGTTTCACTTCACCTTAAGGAGTATCGGTTTGACGTAACCTTAACAATTGTTCGGAGAAGTGCTCGAAATTACATTACGGGTTACATCACATTAGCACATATATTTAATAGACATTTGCCCAGGTTTTTCGTCTAAATTTTTTTTTTTTACAAGTAATGCCAGTGATGGGTTGAAAGGCTTTGTTGTCAAAGATATCGATCGGTATGGACGTTCTTGGAGACGTAAAAGAAATGTAGGATTTCGAAACGGACGAATTTGAATGGAATCATCGGTAGTTGCTTGATTTCCTCGCGAATGCACTCTTGAGAATCGCATTTACTGACAAGCCCACGCGGCCGTATAATGTACTCATTATTTCTGCCTGCTGGCGAATCGTTACGCTATGTATTGTGGTTCTTCGAGGTCTCTGGTTCGACTCTCGCTTATCCTCGCTTTCGACGTCTTCGCGTCGGAACGTTGGACACGACATGTGGAAAATGCGCGCACTCCTCCCCCATTTTCCATTTCGAAATTCCTCGATTGTCTTGAATTTACTAACGTAAAGTGTACAAAATTGCTACGCGATCGCCCAACGACACAGTCCGCCGAATCCGCAATCGTATTGCTAATATACCTATTGTCGGGTGCATTTCGAAATTCAAATGAGCGGGTGCCGTCCCAAAGTGATCGTGATCAAAGTCACGTCGTACATTGATGTGTATGTATCATAAATACAGATAGGTACATTCGCCCGCGCGTAATATCTCCTCGAGGAACGGCTCCTTTGGTATACTGACGCGTGTACAAAAAAGGACAGTCCTGTGACGCCGAGTCGCCTTTATGGAAAGGTTAGTCAGTCATTCGACGCGGATGCCCATCATTTATTAAGCAATCATCACCCCGCCGGTGACCTCGGCGGGTTTGGTGACACGTCGATTTTACCAATGATCGGGACGCGAAGTCGCGAATGCACGGATGAAGATAGTATTTAGACAATTTCAGTCGTTAAACATGCGAACGGAAACGTTATACAAATGGGAAACAGTAAACAACGTAGAATCAAGCGATCCTCCTTACACGGCACATTAAACTGGTACTTTCATCTGCTCCCCATTGAGCGGGGCATGTGCCCAAAAGTGGATGGCACCTCGTTGGCCTAACTCTCCCCTACTTATGTCGAAGTAGTTGAACAGGATTGTCTACATCTGCCCCCTCCGCGGGCCCCGCCCCGCTCCCTCCCGGGCCGAAGTGAGCAACAATACGAGAAAACTCGTCGAGAGTACATTAAGGGTGCATTAAGGGAGGAGCACTCGAGGACATTGTAAAGATATGCCCCCTCCCCCCCGGAACCCGGGGTCCCTCCCCTGGTTAGGCCGGAGGGCCGGGCCCGACTTCCGGTTGTAACGCGAGCCTGGCCCTCCTCTGTACCAGGGTACCAACACCGTGTCACCATCCCACCACCACCTTTTACCATCGTGGCATCAACGCTATATCGCCACCACACCACTACCTTACCATCGTGGAACCAACACCACCTCGGAGGCCACCAACACCCTATCGAAAACGCGTTAACGTGGGTCCAACACCTTTCCATGACCGTTCCTTGATTGTACTACCACCGGTGCCGTGTCACCACCACTTTGCCATGTATTACCACCACCGTTTCACCATGGGCCCAACCAGGCTTCGTGGACGGATGGCAACGAACACGTACAGGGTAGTACACGGACTGTGTCTACCGCTTGACGCGCCACGCCACGCCACGCCACGCCGTGCGTTCTCAATGAGTCGAGGCTTTGTAGTCTCTCCTACCCAGCCAGTACGGGCCATGAATGAAGGAAAGACTGAATACAACCTGCGCCAAACGGGACCCAGCCCCCGATGCACCCCTTGTCGACGCAAGCCCACATTTTTTATCCGTCCCCTGCGTCTCGCCGGATCCGCCCCGAAGGGCGACGTCGCGACTCCGACGATGGCGCTTTTGGATAAAAGGGGGTCGAAGACTCCGCTCGAAAGCCTCGACGAATTCTACCCTTGCCCCCTGGCACTCGTTTAAGAGTTTCTTTCCGCGGGAACTTCTAGAAACGTTTCCAACGAGCCCCGACTTTCCCGAATTCGCCCTCGGATGTCGGTCATAGACGAGTTTGTCCAATTATTTAGAAGAGGAAGTCTCACCAATGACGGAGAGTTTGTCGTCAAGGTTAAGTTCGATATTCGTTTTCTAGCAAGTCGTGCTAAAAACAATCCGATTTGATATCTTCCCCTGTAAAAGTCCGCGTAGACGACGGGGCGAAGGCTGTATAACAGGGTATAGGTATCTAGAATTCGGAACTTAGGACAATTCGACAATGCCCGCTGTCGGGAGGAGCAATCGCCCCCTCGCAGGAAGGCAGAAAGAAAGGAAGAAAGGGGCTCGCGGAGGGGCAGGTTCTTAAGTTCCGTGGAAGGAGGAGAGCGCGAATACGGGAGACGCCTTCCGTCTTCATTGTACTTCGCTGGTGTAAGTTCCATCCATTGCTATTGCCGGTACGGCCGCTTTGGGGCCGTACGAATGCGAGCTAAGGAGGCACGAGGCGAAGGGGGCACACGCTTCCGGTCCCCTCTGTATCACGTGCGAGCCACCGTACGGATCCCTCTGCCTCACCTCGACGCATCCGGTCTACACCCTCCGCCCCTTCCTCTGGTTCCCTTCCTCCGTGCCTCTCAAAAATAGGATAGGCCCATGACGACGCCGAGCCGAGCCGAGCGCGTGGGCGAGCTGCTGGCCAACGGCCGGGTTCGCCATCGACCACTCGCGTCTCCTGGGTTCCTTCGCTTTGGGCTCTATCTGGCCGATAATCTGCTCGGTGATAAGGCCGGGTCGGTCCGCGATGGGTCTCGATCCATGTGGTCAGCGGATGCGCCTCTTCTAGGCGGTCCTCTTCTCGAGCTCTCCGAAAGTCCCTGACGCGGTCGGGACGCTTTATCGGTTTCCCTCTGCCAACTTCACTCTTGACGTTAATAAACATTCTTAGGTCCCAACCCTCCGTCCTCGATATCGCTTGGACCTAAGAAATAACTTAGGTCCGGCTATCGTGTAAACGCGAGTTCATCCCCAACCGGTTCATTGCGTATACTTTCCTCCGATGCGATCGGGTACCGTTTAGATACTAAACGTAAATTAACGACAAGGAGGTCGCTGTCCAAATTTTCTGGACACGTGAGGCGGCTGTCCAGCATCTGTTCTTAAATATGAGGATCGAACTCCAAAGCGCGTCTAGGAAAACGACATTTTTTTCGGGATTTTTGGAGCGTCCTAGCAGGATCCAAGCTATCGCGAAGAGGGGGAGGAAGGGACTCGCGAAAGAAGCGCGAGGGCATTCCGGGGATCGCGTTTTACCTAATCCGACACATGTGCCGGCAGTCGGCAGTCGGTCCCGTCGGTGCGTCCGCGGCCCAGGCGATGGCAGCAGGTGGTTGAAGCTTTCAAGGGGCGTTCGCGTTCCCCTCCCTCTGTCCACCCTGTGCCCTTCCCCCGCCGCGCGAGCGCTCCTGTCCCCTCCACGTCGTCCTGGCGTCCACGACCACCACCACCACCACCACCACCACCACCACCACCATCGCCGCCGCCGCCGCCGCCGACGCCGCGACACCACCACAGGCCCCGGAGTAGCGGGTACAGTGCCGACACTGCTGCAACTCGATCCTGCGGCAGTCCGGCGTGCTCCGGCGAACGGAGGATACGGTGTGGTGTCGTCGTGCACGCACGCACAGCGCCCCGGTGGGGGTGGAAAAGGAAGAAGGGAAGCGGAGACCCGCCGAGCGGAAACGGCGTGAGCCTCGGTCGCAGTGACACGCGCGTCCACGTCAAGTTGAGTGCTCCCTCTCTCTCCCTCTCTCTCGCCTTCCTCGCGTCGTGGCGGGCGAGCACTCACGACCTGGAGTTTCGCGATCTGGAATCTCAAGATCTGGAGCCTCGCGATCTGGAATCTCGCGATCGAACCGCTGCCTCGAACCGGCCGATCGGGACGCGCGGTCTCGCGAGCCTGCCGCAGTTCCGGCGTTCCTCGGTCGGTTTCTCGCCACTTCCGTCCCTCTTCGGTTAAATGCGTTTCCGCGCCGCCGTTCCTGCGTCGGCCCTCGCTAGTTCGCCGCGCCGCAAGGACCGCTCGCGAGTCCAGCTCCGTCCAGGTCGAGACGTCGCGGGGACGTGAGGCCTCGACGCGTCGAATCGGCCCGAGAAGTGCACACTGGTGTATCGCACCTCCCTGTCGCGGTGGACGATCTCGTCGCCAATGCTCGCTTCGACATCCACGGGTCGGAGTGCGCCACCTAGAGACGTGGGAATCGCAGAAGTGCCGTCGTCGTCGTCGGTTCGGGGGTGCCGATGCGTCGTTGCGTCGCCTAGACGACGAGGCCGTTTCGCCGGGGCGACCCAACGGGAGGAAGTACCTTCCCACCTGTTGCATCGCGTCCAGAAACCCCGAGGGTTGCCCAACGGAGTCGCCCCGCGGTGACGATTCCCTCGGGACTTGCCTTTTGTCGAGAGGTCCGCTTAACGTCTGTCGAGCGATGGTCTCGGAGGCCTCCTAATGACTGGCCGGATTGTTTAGGCCACGACTGGGTCCGCCGGTCCGTTTGCGGAACGCTCACGTAAATTGGATCAGTTGCCGTTTGGAAAGTGTGCACGTACCTATGACGGTTCCCCTCGTCCTGCCGAAGAAGCGGCACCAGGAGTCCTAACGAATAAAGTTCCGCTCACAGCGGAGTCCTAACGATTACAGAGAACGGAGCTAATAAAAGCGGAAGAAGCCAAAGGTGCGAGCGGAAAAGTAAACTGTACATACTCTCCAGGAACAAGAATCTCCAAGATCTCATCAGGATATCCATGCGGTGCTATACCGCGTGCACCACGTCCGGGGACCATAGGTCCCATTGACTCGAGGACCGCTGAAGTGGGCTTCGACCATTGATATCTCCCAAGTATTTCGGGAACGCTTCCACTCGGTGAAGCTCGAAGTGTCCGAGTACCTCTAGCTGTAAAATGAAATTGAAACGAAAACTGAGTTTCTGTTTCTAACCTTCGTTTATAATCTACAAATCGAGAGCGAGCGCCCATCCTGACACCAGGACTCGCGATACTCGGTCTGCTCGTAAGATCCGCGAATCCTGGCCGAGAGCGCGCAGTTCTGTTTCCTGGGGTCGGAGGAATCGTCAGGGACCTTCCTCGGGTCGTCGGAAAAACGGTGACCCGGTCGGGAACTCGAAGGACGGCGTCACGGCGGGCGTCGTGAGCGCCGGGACGTCGGGGTCGCGGCCTCCTGGGCAGGCGCCGACCACCGCGGCGGTCCTCGGCACCTACGTGAGTGACACCGAATTGCTGTCGACCAACGCCAACCCACCCTCCTCGGAGATGGTTCTTCACATGCTGGACACCCTCGTGACAGCCCACGAGCCCTTCTACGCCGACTACCCGTCCTACCAAGAGGCCGAGCCTCTGTCGCACCCTCACCATCAGCAACCCCACGACGCCATATCCAGGAATACCATTATGCCGCCGGTGTCGCTAGACGCTACCACGCATACCCCAGGTATTTTGGCCAACACCTGTACGAGCCGTATTACCGGGTTCAAGAAATACGGAGGTTAATCGAAGCGACGATTTTCTCTTCTGAGAAAAAAAATCTGTTTTTTCACCAAACTTTGAACAGGGAATGGTCGTTTACCCTGGCGCGTTTATCTGGACCAGAAAGAACGTTTATTTTCACTGAAGATTTCAAGATATGAGAAAAGGGAGAGGCTCCTAAGTTCTAGTGGTATAGCCAGTTTGCTATTTATAAATGGCATTTAAGTATTAATTCTACTTTAATACATAAATGGACGTGTCTTGAAAAATTACGATGTGTTAAATGCAAAATTTTCAGTCAGCAAATGCACCCTCTGGTTCAGGTAGAAGGCGGAAAGTTTCGGAAAGTTCCCCTCGCTGACGTTCGACGATTGTGATAAACCAAGGCGAAAAGTTAATGCATACGCCAACTACATTGTACGTAAATGGACTTTGATCGTTTTCTTCGTAACTACCTGCTACGGGAAAGTCTATTTCGGCGGTATCGCGTTTATTCTACTTCCAGTTAGCGTTCAACGATACCTGGCAAATTCTGCTGATAATAATATTTGGTATTGTGCCCCCATAGCTACAAAAGCAACAATCGTTCCGCTGCAATTAACATTTCTTAGGAACTTATTTCGTAATTAGCACTGCGGGTATCTCCCCATGCTAATTATTGATTTATATTATCACACTACACCGTTCGCGATATCCGTAATCCCACCAGATAGATGTATCACCGTCCTGTTAGACTTGGTAGATATGTATGTTCATAAAGTAGACATTGCAATTGAAAACGTTGACGACGGCTCCGCCAAAATCGATAGGGTTTTATGTCAATCTGGAATTGTTATTTCAGTCGACTAACGGCTCCCGTACTTCGATACCTCTTCGAAATTGCGGTCCTTGTCGTATTAGCATGCACGCAAGAGTCTACGCGCGTGCGTCGCTGCGTGACTTGATCTCGAAGTAAGGACGCTTTGAAAGTTGTCTTCAAATGGTTCCCTTGTATCTCGAACCCCGGCCACGACTACTGTTACCCGAAAATACATTGTTGAGGTAACCCTTCCCCGTGAAAATGATGAGTTGCACTCGAGCCAGGTAGAAAGACCTGTAGATGGAAATAAATTACATTCGCGATCGAGTGTGGCATGAATAGTTGGCTTAGACGTGTGCAATGAAAAAAATTAAACAGCAAGGGATCGACTAAACGCTGCCAAGAGCCACTTAAATTGGTTTAATGGTCTTAAAAACGAACTCGTTTATAATTTTACGGTTTCCACTTATCCTTAAGCGTTTGAACACATGTCGCTCAAAAGTAGTGACGCGAGTTTTGTAAACCCATAACTTCGATGTAACCAAGATCAGAAGTTCTGTATACCTGTTTTGCTTTCGCATTTCAATAGATAAGCATTGTCTTCGAAGTAGTGTCCATAAATAATGTAGGAGGGCCATAACTGTCTCGTCGTGCCTGGCTTGAATTCCTCGGCTAGGTTCACCTGTATAAAGTGAAATGTTATAAAAATATTATTTGTAAGAGGAGTATTCGTTCCTTGTATATCATTAGATCGGTCGGAAAGTATCATCGGTACATACCAAGTTCATCTTCGTATTGAGAGTAACCACTCCCTAGTCAAAGTATATACTGCACGTGAGTCTAACAATTGTCTCTTAAATCAGATGAAAAATTAGTGCCCAACAATAGAAACACATACCAAAGCCCGAATACAACGACGAAAGGTACATAACCCTTTACACGCGCAGGGTTAATTAACGCATCCTTGAATCTCCGCTTTATACAGGTAATCACTGTATATCACGAAAATCCATACCGCGGTATGCAAACCTCGTTATACGAGTACCTGTATCTACAGTCCGTGTAACATTGCATGGCCAAGAGATGAACTTTTTGTGGAAACGAGTCGAAGGCTTCTCCGTTGACTGTCGGGTAAAAAATCTACCCGTTGATTGCTTATCGAGCGATAGGCAAATGGCCGATAATTATTCCTTTGGGCATAGACACGCGCACACGTATCCGCTGGTGTCAAGTCCGACTCCCGACCGGCCGAGCTGTTTTATTTGTCGTGCAATTATACGTGCCACTTCGTACTTATCATCTGCTCATACTAAGTTGAATCGCTCGTTCCGTGCCTGTATCGTTTCGTCGCGACTACTCACACGCATACAGTGTGGGAGAGTTCACGGGTCACCGTGCGCCCGACAAGGCGAAGCGTGATTTCGTTGCCATCGAGGACGACGCTTTTCGAGCTATACGACGTACAGGCACAATCGAGCGTGGCATTGTTTTACACCGTCCAAGTGCGCGCTTAATGCTAACCGATTCGATCCATTCGGTTACTTGGATGTAAATATTAAAATGCTCGTGACTAACTCTTCGAATTAGGATCCTACGACCTCCGGCCGTGCAGGACTCTAGATTTGGCGTTTATCCTATTCATACATCTCTCTTGCCTCCTATTATCATCGTCCAAGGATTCATTCGTTCGAACGGGACTTGCTCCTCACGGCACATTTTAAACAAATTTTCCATTACGATCCTTCCTAAAAAATACTGAACCTTACAGGACAAAGAGTTAAGGTGCAATTGCAGGGGGGCATAAGACACATTAGGGGAAGGTCATCCTATTATTCCCCGTTTATGTGTTTACCGTTATTTAACATTTGCAGTGCCCAGTATTGGACGTTATTACAAATGTGAAATAACAGAAAAATGGTACGATTTACGTGGATAATGCGTATTTGGCAACTTTTCGATACATGACGTTAGGCCTTTTTTTAGTATACTATAAGGATGGTCACTAACTCTTGTATCGGAATAATTCGTACGTCGCAAGGATAAGCGCATTCGCGCGGAATTGGATTTCGTGGTAAGGAAATAACGATGGCGAGCAAACGATCGGACTCGAGGAGAACCTCGAAGAGTACGTTCGAATTTTGATGAGAGCCGACGACGGGTCGCCTGGGTGGCAGCTGGGCCATGCCGAGGGAAAGACCAGGCGTTTCGTTTGGGTTGGCGCGTGCCCCGTAACTCTCGTTGCTCGTTCGCTTCGTTGGCCTCTCGCTAGCTGACTGACTCGCGAGCCGCTGCTCTTGCTAGCTCGCTGCCCGTCTTCGGCACCTGCTCTCCAGCTGATACGCGGCTGCTACTTTCCTCAAGCTGGCTATCTCCTTTCTGCCTTTCTCAGCAGTCCCAACGCTCGGTTCCTTCTTGGTGCCACCTCGACCCGCCATTTCTGTCCTGGAATCTTTTCGCCAAATTTTAATCGTTGCTAGTTCCCTTTCCTCTTTGTCCCTGGCTTTTCCTAGCCGATCGGACTTTCTTGCTCGGCATGTCGTTCGTACACGTTCCAAGAGTCCCCGGGTCAAGGGCTTCCTTCTTTATTTCACCTTACAGTCGAATCATTTAGGCTTCGCGCTAATGGCACCGCAATTAAGCCTTTAATCGATATTGACAAACCGGTTCAATCTCGAGCAAAATCGAGATTATATCTTCGGGTTGGCTGGAAAAAGACCAAGTGTACGTTATGAGGCAGATTCTTGGGAATTTTCATGTCCCACTTGGGGTAATCGTTATATGTTACGTATTTAATGGTCTAAAAAGGGATTAACGGCTCTCGTTACAGTCAAGAGGAAAGTCATTTTTAATTAATGTCGAAGGGTGAAGATGAAATTAAAACGAAGAACCTGGATGAAAGTGTACCACTTACCGTTGCATTTATCTTGATATTATTAAATTCAGGTTTTACAGTCCTCGATTTTTTAATGTAGCGATTTTACCCGCGCTGGGCAGCAAAAGTGGATTATTCGTCCTTTTCACACGTTTTGATACAAGTTATTGGGTAAATTACAGTGGAGACGTTAAATGGGGTGTGTGGGTATCATTAGTTGACCTCGAGTTATTATCGATAATCAAGGGGTTGCGCATTACCAACAAAATCTACATTTAGAAACTTTCGTGAGCACTGCTCATTGTAATTATGAAACTCGGTTACGTACTCCCCCTGTAACAACTGCTACATAATGCATTGAGGTTTTCTATAACGACGTGGAGAACCTGTAAAACAAATACAATTTGTATCGTTACATCGTGATAAGCACGAGTCGTTGCTAGTAGAAGAAGTTGGCTAAAAATCGGTGCAGTCCATATTCTATTAATACAGACGGTGAATTATTCTCTTTGGAATGAAGTTTTGGCGCTCATTAAATGTTGACCAATTACTCTCTGAGAAACGAATACGAACTTTGTCCCGAGTATAAGGATTGAAAGAAAGGGCAGCAGCAAAGCTTGTCGGCCAAAATGTGAAAAAGAAATCGTCTTTGAATACGTTTTAAACGTGTACGCAATGTACGTATACGGTTTGAAAATTAGTATAAAAGCTAAATTCTGCATATGGCTTGAGAAGAGTAAGTTCGCACAGGCCGTAGCAGGGATTTCTCGTGTACGAAGCCGTCGAATATAGGCGGAGTCCAGCCGAGCCAATCGTCGATACGCGCCGCCCACGTTTCACCCGTTCCTCCCATTCCTCCCGTGGCTCTAGTTCCTCTCGTTCCTCTCTCTTGTCTCTCTCTTCGACCTCTGTCGTCGTCGGGTTAGTTCGCGTACCTTGCCTCGTGTATATACCCATGGTCCCCTCGCCCGTCTCTCGGCGGCCCTCCTCGACTTTGCGAGTTTCTTCCATGTCATTTCTTTCGCGTGTTTAACACAACGGAGCAATTCTATTTCTCATTTAATGGCTGCTTACGATCTCGTACATTAGGCGAATCTGCGTTGACACTGCGTACATTGATAAAAAATTTCACAGCCGAGAGCCCCGTGATATCGTCTCTGAAAATCGTACATTATGAAATTGACACGGGTGTCGTGCTAGAAACGATGAACTAATCATTTGTTACAAACAATGAAACCGTGACGATAGCTCCGAGAATACTGGCTCGCGTGTTGAGAGACATCGTCGGGGGTGTTACTTTTGGGTTGTTTAAATGAAATTTTTTATTTCTTCGTTAGATGCTTCTAAAGATAGGCCTGACTTTACCGTACTATCGTCTGCACGGTTTCGTCCTCTCATTGCAGATTTTCTTCTCCTGCATCTTGGAGCAATCTGAGACATCCTTTAAATAGACAAACTTATATTATTTATGAGAGTATATACGTAATCTTTCTCTCCCGATACTTATGTCCCTCTCGTTTCCAGTCGTTTGGCGTCCGTCGACTTTAGCTTTGTGGACATTCTATTACGCATTATGCTTTATTTTTACGCTCTTGAATCCTTTCACTATTCAACATTCGGACACAAATCGTACGCAGCAGATTTCTAGCGGTAATTGACGTTTTATAAAAGGGTTACGATGAAAATAGTCTCACCGTTGCGAGTTGCTAAGCGCACTTACAAGAGTTGAAAAAGAAAAAGTCATCAAACGTCTTCAGGTTAAGATATTTTTTATATGCGTTATTAACTACTTGACAATTAAACGAAGATTACTTTTGTCTGTACAGGGGGTTACAGCCATCTACGAAGTCCTGTTTGCCAGGACGAAAGCCAGAGGGATGAAACCTCTCCTCCACCTCACAATCATAGTACTCAACCTCCTAATTCTCATTCTACCACGGCAAGCAGCAATAACAATAACAACAACAATAACAACAACAACAACGCCAATAGTGCTTACATTCACTTACGGAATTTAAACCAATTGAAGACAGAAAGTGAGTATCCGAAGTCACATCCCCCCAGCTTCGCGTTGTTTTGACGCAAATCCTCTGTACATTGCAAAATGTGTGAAACGTCCACTTTCGGTTTTTTCGTTATCGATCAAAAGTAAATCAAGTTTTTTAATGATCAAAACTCTTATACCTTGGCAGTACGTGGAGGAGGAAAATTAATAGTTTCATTTTAATGCGTCCTTCCTTAATGAATGATCGTTTGATAACGAGAGTCATTTACCGGTAAAACGTGCAGCAGGTTCCCAATCGAGTGCGTGACGTTGGCGGGACCCCGAAAAGTGGACCAAGATTTCACACGCCTGTTCGCAAATTAGGTACTTAGCAAGGTATTAACATAGTCCCCCGAACTGGTTTCAGCAAATTACACCAATCATCATATAACGGAGCACTTGCAAGGTGGAGGTGGCGGTCTCGGTAGTGGCGGCGGTGGCGGCGGCGGAGGTGGCGGTGGTGGCAGCGGCGGCGGAGACATCGGGGGCACCGGGCCCAACGAAACCGATCTTCGGGTCAGCACCGCCGCGACGGAAAGTTACATGACACCGGCACATTACTCCGGATACGACGAGGCATCCGAATATCACAACTTGCCACAAGACCATCAGACGCCGCATCCCTATAATTTAGACAGCTCGCCTGAGTTCTACGGCGCCAGTGGTATTCATCTCGAGCCAAAATACCAACCCCCACCGTTCAAGAACTACCCTCGAGGTACGATCATGGTTGTTCTCTGTGTTGGCACGATTCGTGCGTTTCGTTAAAGAAAAAAAAAACTTATGCCTCGTCTCGATACATCTATTCGTAACATACAATTTCCCTCAAATTTACAGTGTCCTGTTGGGTCGAGGCGTAAGTTCTGGCATTTTTTTTCGTTGAAATCGTTAAGAAGGATCATATCAACCTAAATAGAAATTCTTTACGCTTGTCTGCGCCGAAAGTCTGAAGCCTCGCTCTTACTTTGCAAGATGTAGGATGTGTGGTTTGCACTTTGGTACGATTCATGATGAGACTCTTTTGATGTCGATAGGTCGCTATCATGAGGGATACAGCGAGGGTGGTTACGGCCAGTATGATGCAACGTCGTTTCAAACAGTCCCCGGAAGTGGAAGCGGGACTGGCGGTGGCGGAGTTGGAAGCGACCAGTGGGGTGTGGGACCACTCGGTGAACATCTTTCGCACCACCCTGCCTTCCTCGCGGGACTTGGACCCCGGGATTCGTCCAACCCCCATCATCCATCGTCCATTGGAAATAATACCGATCAGAAGCCACTGCTGCAGAGTGCCATGCTAGCCGGTTACACGGGTGAGCTAAAACATGTTTCGTTTGCGATCTATGCCGTATTAAAAATGGAGCACCTCGCTCTCATAAAAATAGTAATCTTTGTGAATTTGACGATTAACAGTTATACGTATCTTTGATAATAATTAATTCTTTTGTTTACGTTTTCGAAATGGCTTTGTGTGTTGGGTTTAACAACTATGTGAGCGTTATTATGCCGCTGTCATTGTTTCATTCGTTTTATTTCCATTGCTGGTGTAACCATTCCTTTTATATGAACTATTCCGATGTGCTAACGTGATGGATGACTTCTTTATACGTAAACGTTTTTCTAGGAGGTGGTCCCTGTTTCACTGGTTCGGGGCCGATTCAATTGTGGCAATTCTTGCTTGAGCTTTTAACGGACAAATCCTGCCAAGGCTTCATCTCGTGGACCGGTGATGGTTGGGAATTCAAGTTAACCGATCCTGACGAAGTAGCTCGTCGCTGGGGCATTCGTAAGAATAAGCCAAAAATGAACTACGAGAAGCTTAGTCGTGGTTTGCGTTATTACTACGACAAGAATATCATCCACAAAACCGCCGGAAAACGATACGTTTATCGTTTCGTGTGCGACTTGCATAGTCTCTTAGGGTAGGTGTCAAAAGTATTAAGATAGCGTATTAAAAGATTCAAAGTAATAATCTACTTGTTGCAATTAAACGAATTAAACACAAAATATGTAAAACGGTAACTTATAAGAATACATTTTTAGGATTTATCACCTAACTATTGCAATGTTACAGACTCAGTCCAGAAGAGGTACACAGAATGGTCGAGTTGAAACCCGAGAAGAAAGAAGAAGACTGAGCTTTCGTTAAGAGACGTGCATAAGGACTACGTCACTGAGAAAAAGCGACTACCAACTATCCATTTTTTGACAATCAATAAGAACAAAAACATTGAATAAGTGAAGTTGCGAAATGAGTACGGATGAGACGCCGTTCAGATGTAAAAGACTTTCTCTATGTCTCGTTTGTCCAGACATACTGAAGTCGAATCGGTCGTACGTACCAAAGACAGGGTCCGCATACCATTGGTGCCTAAAGTAATAACTAAATTGTGAATTGTTTTTAAGTGATTAATTTGCCACGCAAGATTTTAGAAGATATTTATAGCGATAATTTGACAATTTATACATATTATATATATATTATACATATATATTTTTAATGTTACTGATTTCTAAACACTGTGGCATCGATCCCTTCAACGATGTATCTAAATTATTTATGTCCCATCATTTTAACATGTGTGTTATATCTCGTTGATAGATGACACGATGTGATTGTTATTACTCTAATTCTACTACAATAAATCATTACGCCTACATGACACTTTCTGCCAATTTATCGTAGTGAGTTTGAAATTCGAGCCAGAAGGTCCATGTTCATGTTTCTAAAATTAGGTTAGTTAGCTCACTAAAATCTTTGTAAAAATGAACATATATTGAGTATATATTCAAATTTAAGCATTTTTTAGTTAAAAATAAAATGCCTATGATAATGAATCGCGCGATGGCAAAACGTGATTGATTGTTTCAAATTCGTCCTACACACTTTCCGAGATCGAATGTATCGATACATACAGTTACATATTTTTCTTCCGCCTGTTTCAATATAATTTGCAACGGAAACTAAGTGGTCGACGATATGTTCAAGGTTTCTTAAACTTGAATCACATAACTGGTCGACTCACTTACAGGCATCAGTCGTATCCAAAATATTGTTAAAAAAGACAAATATCTTTGCAGTTAAACGTAATCTTTTTTCATTTTTGCATTTCAAAAGTAATTGTGTTCTAGTCGATACTCAGAGATGGCGCAACGATGTTGCGGCCCGAGTCCTAGTGAGTGCAAGTGTCGTCAGGAATGAGTTGAAAGTAGTGTTTTTAAATTCTCGAGAATTTAAGTCGACTAATATAACCAAAAATATTATTAAATATTAATTATCTAGAGAGATGAGTTGGGAGATTGCTCACGGACAAAATCGCGCGATCGCGTTCTGTGTTGCCCTCGGTGGTGAATGTGGGCGGCTCGCGTACTTGCCCCCCAATAAAGATCCAACTCATTTTTGTCCAACTTATCATATGTACACATATACGAACAATGGTAAGATAGTGTAGAGTGGTTCTGAAATCTTAGCTTCCTGATTGGCTGAGATTTGGTTGCACACATAAATGTCATTCAATGTTTTATTTCATTAACTCATCTTGATATTTTATATTACATTCACCTAGAAAGAAAAATGTTGATCAAGGAACATCTGTTTCACCGGACAGAATATTTCAACTTACACTCGTGTTATCAAGAATAATCGAAATTGCTTTCAAAATTACGCGCCGCTTTCTGGAGCCAATCCATGGACGTAAGATATTCTTACGAATCAATCAGCCAGGTGAGCTAATTAGGAGGCTGAAAAATCAGAAGCAGTATACCCCTCCCTTTCCTACGCGTAGGCTTATCCCCCCCTCGTCCAAGATGGGACTTTGAGCTCCGTCGATATATTCTTACGTTTATGGTAGTGCTAATGATATATCGATCGTTTAGTACCATCTATCGCTTCATCTTTCTCGGACAAACGCTTACCGAACTTTATGCGACAAGGATACAAGGCATCCAAATCTATCTTTCTCTGGAATAAGCTCGCCGTGTATTCTTAAGCGCGGCAAGCGTCCAGTTTACTATGACTACGTCTCTATCGTACTCGAAATCCGAAATTTATTATGTCCAAACCCAGTAAATTCGAATTTAAGTGTCGATCGAAATGTCAGAATCGAATCTGCACATTTATTAAGGCAGAGAGCTCATCTCTGATTAAGGCAATGGAGACATGCGATTTACTAGATCCGGACCCAATAAATCCCGGATTTAGTAGTACGATGAAGACGTAGTCATATATTTCAATCCTACTTGCATACAGGATTGCGACCGTACACTGGACTCCATCGATGGCTTGCACCTGGTCCGCACTGCCCTCTCCGGCCGCGCAGCGTACTAGCGGCGGGAGCAGCGCGGAATTCGAATCGCTCGAGGGGCAGAATGCATTTCCTAAAGAAAATAAATATTTATAAACAAAAACAATTAATGAAAATTATTTTAGTATT